>NW_027098213.1:0-27770 GCF_019320115.1 Miscanthus floridulus
CGTCCGGTCTTGATTTACTTTTACTTCATGGTTCTGTTCCACGATGGCAAATATAGCCAATCATGCTCCGGTATCCACCTATATCTCGTAGGTGACAGGACATCACCCGACTTCTACCGGTCTAAGCAGGGCTAAGCATATATTCGATCCTTGACCTATACCGGTTAAAGGTGTAATATCTGGACAAGGAATGTACATGCATCAAGTGGTTTCATTCAACTCTTATAACCTAATGCATCAATCATAAATACGTAAGTAAACATTTGTAAATTACTGGGAGACTTATAATGCTCCAGGGCTTGCCTCGCAGAAAGGAAGTAGGGCGGTGGTCAGGGCACTCTGGAAGCTCTTCAGGGTTCTGCTCCACGCCTTCGGGAGCTGCGGCTTGCGGATCCTCCTACTGATTCCCTTCCTCTGCTTCTTTGAATTCCAGCAACGTGATCTCTTCCTCCGATCCTAGATGCATGAGTATGGCATAAGTATTACGAATGCATATATGTTAACAAGTGCATCATGTTTATTGAGTAGGTGCATATCTCTTCTCGATTATTAATTAACTACTTCTTCAATGCATTGACTATGCCACAAAACAATAGCAATTTGTTTTACTCATAACTGGAGTTCTACTAATCCAATTTCAGTGATCCTGGACTTTCTGGAAAGCTTATCAAATTCTCTACAACTTTGTTATTAACCATTTTTATAGTACACATCAGTTTCAACATGAAACTCCTCAAACTACAGAATCTGTCTGGAAACTATTCAACATGCAATATAAAGTAACGCTACTTCTACTTCATGTAATCATTCCAAATTTGACAACATAAAATCTACCAACAGTGTAAGCATACCAAATACATTTTAGATAATATAATGGTGAAGTTCAAACTATTTATTTAAATGCCTTTATTATTTTATTTAGATATCTAGGTTAAATAATAAACACATATCAGATGTACTTCATAAATTCTCAAAAATTTACAGTGCCTTACTAATGCTATCAAAGGACTACTATAAAAATTTCATATCATTTTACTAAGTAGAACATCCTATACAAAAATGATAAGGAAGCAAGGCTTGAAATAGCATAAATGGAAAATCCTATTGAAACGTGTCAAGCAACATATTTCCTATTTTTCTTAGCATCCATATGGTACTAAGATTAGCTCCAACAAATTTTATGAATTTTGGACTCATAAATAATTTATAAAAAGTCATGCAAGGATTCACTATTCATAAAAGAAAAATCTATAACTATAAATCTACATATGCACTGATCCTCAAATTTTTACCACAGTTCATACATGACAAGAAAAGCTTACACAAAAATTTCATAATTTTTGGAGCACAAGAACTCTAGATATAAAATAAACAAATTTGAATGCATTCAAAAGCACATTTCAAATCCCTATTTAAATCTCCAAAAATTTCTACTGTAAATGTTAAAAACATATTTTTCCTAAATACTACACTTCCTAAGGAACACTAACAAATTTATTTCACAATTTTTGGAGCCAGCAAATTGAAGATACAAAAATTACAAAAACATGTGAAATCTGCATTCAAACTGAACTGGATTTAAAACATAGAGTCGCTGACCGGTGGGACCTACGCGTCAGTTGGACCCACATGTCATCAAGACGGAAACAGAGCCGGCGGCGCCACTCTACGGACATGGCCAGAGCTTGTCGCCGGTGAGTTCTCCGGCGAAATCACGGGCACCATCGTGATCTACTACCCAAGACGCGTTGAATGGTCTAGGTGGTGACAGTGCTAGTGCGGCGGAGCATGATCGTCGCCGGCCATGGTGGCACGGCGGCGCTGCTCAACACGGTGCCAGCCGTCTCCGGCCATGGGAAAGCTAGGAGAGGTGCGCAATAGTACCACAGTGTCCTAGTGACTCTATTTCAGCAACAAATGCATCACGCTAAGCCCCGACGACTCTTGACCACGGCGCGGTGGTGCGGGGGTTAGAATGCGGCAGTGCGGGTCATCGCGTTCCACGTCGGCGGGATCACTAACGAAGGTAACGTCTTAGCACCAGCTAAAACACATCCTGACCAAACGCTAACGCTAAAAATCAAGGAAAAGCGCCGATGAGCCGAGCTATGGCCAGCTCGCCATGGAGGCGGCCATGGCGACCGAGAACTTCGGCGAGAAGGGAAACGGTGATTACACCCTCACCGAAGCGTGATAGCCGCTGCAATCAAGACGAGGGGTGGAGGGAGGTGTGGCGTAGCTATGGGCAAGATGGAGGCGGTGGTGGTGCGACGTAGCGCACGCGAGGTGATGGCGGAGCTGCTCGGCGCTGTGGGAGCTCGACGGCTGCGCTATGGGCGAAGAAGGAGGCTGGGCAATGCGAAATGAGGGCGCTGGGCGTTGTGGGTGGGTACTGGCGTGTTGAAGGCGCATGTCTGCCTACCTTGGCCGCGCTGGGCAGAGCGCCGGTGACGCGCGGCCATCACCGCGGACACGCGGTGTTCGTGTTCTGGCGCCGGTCGGCCACCGAAGGTTTTGATTCAGTTCATTAGTCGAGTGAGGAGCAGCCTGATAGCGCGTTTTCGAGTTGATCAAACTCCTAATCCATGGACCTCTAGCCAAAACTTCCTAAACCAAAGTTGAAGACCGAAGTACCAGCTACAATTCTTGTTCAAAGAACTAGTTCTAATTCGCAACAAAAACGGAGTAATATCACCCCAAACATCGGCTGTCAGTCGGTCAGTCAATCAACAACTTAGGAATTTTTGTTAAGTCATGAAATGCTGTTTTTTCTGATTTTTGTGGGACCTATTCAAGCACGTTAGAAGCTAAATCAGTCAATGACCCAAAAATAAAAGTTGTTCCTTATACCAAATACTACAACTTTGCTTTAGTGATCTCCTCCATGCAAGGTCTCTAACACCTAGTTCAACTTTGGTCAAACATGTCACTTTCAAATGATGATACATACTCAAACTATGACTTAATGACCAAATTAGCCCTAGCCCTAAATACCAAAGTTGTTCATGATGATATTCTAAACATGTTTAAGCTATTTGCAAGGTCACACAATCATCTACATGTTTACACTCATGATCATATGCACATACACATGGAAACATGAAATAATAAGAATGTTGCATATGTTTCAATCGAATGTTTCAAATGTCAAAGCTTGTATATGAATGCTTTATGATCATGCTCATGTTATGCAAGTCAAGTTATGCAAGGCTAACACCCGAGGTGTTACAGGCTCCTTCTGCAGCAGCTCCAAGACACTCTCGAGCAAGAACAGCGAGGTCACGGCGAGGGCGGACTAGCCCGATGGAGGGCTCGCGACGTCCACCGCCACATCAACAACAATGGGGGGGGACGAGCAACCCCCTATCTTCAATCGTGCTAGCCAGAACATCATGGCCATGGCGATTCTTCTTCGAACAATGCCTGAGCCCTCTACCACGATGGGGCGGTGAGTCCACGATGAGCTCTAGGACCTCCTCGAGACCACCGCGGTGCAGCAGGCTGAGAGCTCCACCTCACGATGGCATGGGGGCACTTCGGAACTACCCGCGACATCGCTTCGGTGGGATAGAGAGGCCTCGGTTTGTCCCGAGCCTGCTCGGGCACCAACAGCCAACAGGGCCCCCTCGGTGCATGACCGCCTCGGCGCCCGACGCGAGGCACAAGGCGACCATGATGTGGTCTGTAGGCGACGGTGCCATGACAACGAGGGCCCCACCTGGGGCTACCATCCACACCGAGGTGGCTGCTACGACAGTGAGGACCATAGTCCTTCTCCTGAGCCACCTGGCCCTTGAGTCTTTAGCAGAGCTATTCTCGCTACTCATTTCCCGACCTAGTTTTGGCAACCGGCCAACCTCACGAAGTATAGCAGCGAGACCAACCTCAAACTTTGGCTAGCCGATTACCGCCTAACCTGTCAGCTAGGTAGCATGGACGATGACCTGCTCATCATCCACAACCTCCCATTGTTCCTGTCAGACTCGGCGTGAGCCTGGTTCGAACACCTCTCTCCCTCCTAGATCCACGACTGGCGTGACTTGGTCAAGGTCTTCGTCGGGAATTTCTAGGGCACATACATGCGCCCTGGGAACTCCTAGGACCTTAAAAGTTGTCGCTAGAAGACGGGCAAGTCTCTCTGAGACTTCATCCGATGCTTTTCTAAGCAATGCACTAAGTTGCCAAGCGTTGGCGACTCGGAAATCATCTAGGCTTTCCTCTCTGGCACCACCTACCGAGACCGGGTCTGGGAGTTAGGCTGGAATGTACCGACCTCGGCTACCGCGCTCCTCAACATTGCCACCAACTTCGCCTCAGGCAAAGAGGCTGTCGGAGCCATCTTCCCCGACAACGAAGCCAGGGGGAAGCGGAGGGATGAGGTCCCCGAGGCCTCAGCCCCCACCTCCCCAAGAAAAAGAAAAAGGATTGCTAGTGGAAGTAGGAGGTCCTTAAGGCCAGCCTGGTCATAGCCATGGAACGCAAGAATCCCCGAGGCCCTAGAGGCCCCGGGCTCTTTGATGACATGCTAAGAAGCCCTACCCTTACCACCAGGGCCTGGTGAAACATGCCCTCAAGGAGTGCAGCATGCTCCAGCGTTACTACGCCAAGCTCAGGCTCCCTGACGATGATGCCAAGAAGAGGGGCACTAGCGATAGGGATGACAACAAGGACGACAGGTACCCCAAGGTACACAATGCCTTCATGATCTTCGGCGGGCCTTCAGCATGCCTCATGGTGCGCCAGTGGAAGAGGGAGCACCGGGAGGTCTTCTCGGTGAAGGTGGCCGCTCCCCGGTACCTCAACTGGTCTCAGGAGGCGATCACCTTTGATCGGGATGACCACCCCGATCATGTCCCAAACCCCGAGCAGTACCCACTCATTGTCGACCCCATCATCGGTAACACCCAGCTCACTAAGGTGTTGATGGACGGAGGCCGCAGCCTCAACATCCTCTACGCCAACACCCTAGAGCTCCTGGAGCTTGACCAGTCATAGCTCCGGGGTGATGCCGCGCCTTTCCACGGCATCATGCTGGGGAAACGCACATGACCCCTCAGGCGCATCGACTTGCCCATTTGCTTTGGTACTCCCTCCAACTACCACAAGGAGGTCCTCACCTTCGAGGTGGTTGGGTTCAAGGGGACCTACCATGCCATCCTGGGATGGCCGTGCTATGCCAAGTTCATGGCGGTCCCCAACTACACCTACCTCAAGCTCAAGATGTCGGGTCCCAATGGCATCATCATGGTCGAGTCCATGTACGAGCATGCATACGACTGTGACGTCAAATGCATCGAGTATGCTAAGGCTCTCATGGAAAACGAGACCCTCATCATCGATCTCGACCGGCTGGGTAGCGAGGTGCCTGACTCCAAGCGTTGCGCCGGGACTTTCAAGCCCACAGAAGCCATCAAGCTCGTCCTAGTCGACCCCACCAGCTCCAACGACTAGGTGCTAAGGATCAGCGCCACCCTCGATAGCAAATAGAAAGCCATGCTCATCGACTTTCTTCATGCAAATGCCAATCTATTCACGTGGAGTCCCTCGGACATGTCGGGCATACTAAGGGAGGTCACCGAGCACACCTTGGACATCTGGGCCAGTTCTAGACTGGTGAAGCAGCGCCTATGCCGATTCGACGAGGAAAAGCACAAGGCCATCGGTGAGGAAGTATAGAAGCTTTTGGCGGCTGGATTCATCAAGGAAGTGTCCCATCTGGAGTGGTTAGCTAATCCTGTGTTCATTAAGAAGAAAAATGGGAGTGGAGAATGTGTGTAGACTACACTAGTCTAAATAAGGCATGTCCAAAAGTCCCTTTCCCATTACCTCAAATCGACCAAATCATTGACTCCACTGTAGGATGCAAAACCCTATCCTTCCTTGATGCGTATTCCGGTTATCATCAAATCAGGATGAAAGAGTCCGACCAGCTCATGACTTCTTTCATCACACCATTCGGCATGTACTGCTATTTGACTATGCCGTTCGGCCTTAGAAACACAGGGGCCACATACCAGTGGTGCATGACCCAAGTCTTCGGTGAACACATCGAGCGGACTATCGAGGCCTATGTGGACAACATTGTGGTCAAGTCTAGGAAGGCCAGCAATATCGTTGATGACCTAGAAATAGCCTTCAGATGCCTCAGAGAGAAGGGCATCAAGCTCAACCCCGAGAAGTGTGTCTTCGGGGTCCCCTGAGGCATGCTCTTGGGGTTCATCCAACCTAGAGAAGGTATTAGCCATGACTAACATGGGACCAATCCGAGACCTCAAGGGAGTACAGAGGGTCATGGGATGCCTTGCGGCCCTGAGCCACTTCATCGCGCGCCTTGGTGAAAAAGGCTTGCCTCTGTACCACCTCTTGAGGAAATCCGAACGCTTTTCTTGGACTCCCGAGGCTGAAGAAGCCCTCGTCAAACTCAAGGCACTGCTCACCAATCCTCCCATCCTGATACTACCGGCCAAAGGCGAAGCCCTCTTACTCTATGTCGCCATAACGACCCAAGTGGTCAGCGTGGCCGTGGTAGTCGAGAGGCAGGAAGAAGGGCATGCTCTACCCGTCCAACGACCTATTTACTTCATCAGCGAAGTGCTCTCTGAGACTAAGACATGCTACCCTCACATCCAAAAACTGATCTACGCCATAGTCTTGGCTCGACACAAGCTGCATCACTACTTTGAATCCCACCCGATGACCGTGGTGTCATCTTTCCCCTGGGAGAGATAATCCATAACTAGGAGGACTCGGGTATGATAGCTAAGTGGGCCATCGAACTCATGGGGGAAGCTCTATCCTTTGTGCCTTGGAAGGCAATTAAATCTTAGGTCTTGGCCGATTTCATGGCAGAGTGGACCGACACCCAACTGCCACCTGCCCAAGTCTAGGCAGAATGCTAGACCATGTACTTCGATGGGTCCCTAATGAAGACCGAGGCAGGCATGGGCCTGCTCTTCATCTCACCCCTCAGAGTACACATGCGCTACATGATTCGGCTCCACTTCGCCACCTCCAACAATGCAGCTGAGTACGAAGCCCTCGTCAACAGCTTGTAGATCGCCATCGAACTTGGAGCACGGTGCCTCGACGTGCGGGGTGATTCGCAGCTCATTGTCGACCAAGTAAAGAAGGAGTCAAACTACCATGACTCCAAAATGGAGGCGTACTGCAAGCTGGTACGATGCCTTGAGGACAAGTTCGACGGACTCGAGCTCAACCATGTCGCGCGTAAATTCAATGAGGCCACGGACGAACTAGTAAAGATGGCGTCAGCATGGGCCCTAGTCCCTCTGAACGTCTTCGCTAGAGACCTCCACAAGCCTTCCATTGACTACATCTCGGTGGTAGAAGCGGGCCCACTAGTCAAGCCCACTACAGGGCTCGAGGTCCCCTCTATCGCTGAGACTCCTTCGGCCGACCCCGAGGTCATGGAAGTCAACGTGGAGCCTCCCGAGGCCAACCAGGGCATAGACTGGCAAGTCCTGTTCCTTGATTGCCTCGTCTAAGGAGAGCTTCCCATAGACAGGACCAAAGCCTGATAGCTTGCTCGCTGAGCCAAGACTTACGTCCTCAGCAACGGCGAGTTGTACATGCGAAGCCCATCTAGCGTCCTCCAACAATGCATCACCACCGAGGTAGGTCGAGCCCTACTTTGGGACTTGCACATGGGAGCCTGCGGGCACCATGCAGCGCCTCGGACGCTCGTCGGAAACGCTTTTCGCTAAGGGTTCTACTAGCCAATGGTTGTTGCTGACACCACCAAGCTTGTACGCTCCTGCGAGGGATGCCAGTACTATTCACGGCAGACGCATCTCCCAACCCAAGCCCTCCAAACCATCCCCATCACATGGCCGCTCGCCTTGTGGGGGCTCGACATGGTTGGGCCTCTACAGAAGGCCCCCAGGGGCTACACCCATCTACTTGTAGCAATCGATAAGTTCTCCAAGTGGATCGAGGCTCGTCCGATCAATCAAATCAAATCCGAGCAAGTAGTGTTGTTCTTCACTGATATCATCCATAGGTTTGGGGTTTCGAACAACATCATCACTGACAATAGGACACAATTCATCGACCGCAAGTTCCTGACATTCTATGACGACCACCACATCCGTGTGGCCTAGTTGGCCATAGGACACCCTAGGACAAATGGCCAAGTAGAATGTGCCAACGGCATGATCCTACAAGGCCTCAAGCCAAGAATATACAACCGGTTGAAGAAGTTTGGCAAGAAATGGCTTGCCGAACACCCATCAGTCATCTAGAGCCTAAGGAACACTTCGAGCCAAGCCACGGGGTTCACACCAGTCTTCTAGGTCTATGGAGCCAAGGCTATCCTCCCTACTGACTTAGAGTATGGTTCCCCGAGGCTATAGGCCTACAACAAGCAAAGTAACCGCACCGCTCACGAAGACGCCCTCGACCAACTAGAGGAAGCTCGAGATGTTGCGCTGCTACATTCGGCCAAGTACTAGCAAGCCCTATGATGCTATCAAGCTCGGCGCATTCGAAGCCGAGACCTAAAAGTGGGTGACCTAGTGCTGAGGCTAAGGCAGAGCAACAAGGGCCGCCACAAGCTGACCCCGCCATGGGATGGAGCGTACATCATCACCCAAGTGCTGAAGCCCAGGACCTACAAGCTAGCCAACGAGAAGGGCGAAATCCTCACCAACGCTTGGAACATAGAATAGCTATGTCACTTTTACCCTTAAATTTCCAAGCATTGTATACATTGTTTCTCGAAATACAATTAAGAAGCGTTCTTTAGTTGTTCTAATCTTTCGAGAAACCCCCCGGGCCCATCAAGGGCCTCAGCGATACGATAAGTCCATTAGGGAGACTCGGCTCCACCTCTGCAGAGGTGCCCACTGCAAGGCAAGAAAAGACACGGCTCTGCCTCTGCAGAACCGAGCCTCCCTCGGGGGCTAGAAGGGAGGACTCCCCCCTAAGTCCCATGCACCATTTTTTAGTCGTTTTTGAAAAAATTTCTGCGCCAAACTCTCTAGCATGCTCTAACAAATTGATTGTAAAAAACCTAAGGACCAAAAGACAGTCTCAAGGCCAAAAGGCCGCCGAGTCGCGAGATGGCCTACGCCTCCGGGATATGGCACTCCCTCACCACCTTTTGCCTAAGGGGCAGCTTAGGCTCCGAGGAAGTTTTTTGCAAGAGAAATGTTCAGAGACGAGATAGAGGGTAGAGGCTCAGAAATACAATAAAAAACGATTAAGAAACATAGACGCATGAGTACTTTAAAAAGGCTACGACGGCCACCAGCGTTATGATACGGTAACATAATCCCTAATCTATTTACATGGCCTCTTGGGCCTAGGTCAAGGCTTAGGGTCTCCAGCATCAGCGAACGGCATGGGAGGGACCACCTCCTCTTTGAACAGCTTGGCCAGCGCTGTGCTAGGGCCCTCAGCTGCCTCCATCAGCTTTGCTACCTCCTCATTGGCCTCCTCATCATCCTTGGGCAAGACGTAGCCATCACTAACGGCCTTGAGGTCGACGACGGCATAGTGTGAGGAGACGATGGCCAGGGCGTGCTTGATGCCTATGTGCAACACCCCTCGGAGTCGCTTGCGCACTTGTTCGCTCAACGCGACCAAGCGGCTCCTAAGGGAGCTACCCGACTGGGCCCCCTCAACCTTCAGGGCCTCGCACATGGTATGGGCGGCACTCTACAGCGCGTTGTGCTCCCCAATCTTAGCCTCGAGCACTGCCTACACCGCGACGGAAGCCTCAGCTGCCTGGGAAGCCTCCTTCTCCAACCCTAAGCCGAGACAAGCAGGATAGGGTTAGGCGCGAAAGAAGATAAGCCAAACAGGGGCAAAGGACTACAGGACTCACCCTCGGCTTTCTCTTTCCAGCGCTGGGCCTCAACCCAAGAGGCCTTGGCATTCTCCTTCTAGCCCTGGACCTCGACCCAAGAAGCCTCGGATGCCTTGGAAGCCTCTTTCTCCAGCTCTGCATCACACCAGGGAGTTAGGGGTCGAACACAAGAAAAACAAATAAAACAAGGGGAACAGGACTCACCCTCGACCTTTCCCTCCTAGACCACAGCCTCGGTCCAGGAGGCCTTGGCCACCTTGAGGGCCTCTACTAGGGCACCTTTCATCAGCAGGTGTGCACCCTGCTCCACCCCTAGCTACCCACCCCTAGCTACCCAGTGAGGGCCTTGGCAGAGGCCGTCGCTTCTTCAGCCTGGGACCTGAAGGTGTCCCGATCACCAACCATGCGGGTCAGCTCCTCCTCTAGCTCCTTGACCCATGCCGCTAAAGGGATGACCTGATCCTGAGCTATGGCCACCTCGACCTTCATATTGGCACAGTGAAGGTGGAGGTCCTCCACCTTCACGCTCTGCACCGATAGAAGCTTGTTGGCGTCAGCAAGCAAGCCCTTCTGCCGCTAGAGCTGGTCCTAGACATCCCTCTCCCATCGGAGGAACAATGACTTCTCGAGGGACCGGGTCTCGAGCTCCTAGATAGGCAGAACAGGGGTCATGCACTGCGAGAGGTCGGAGCCGGCTGCTCCATGGTGCCAGCTGCCTCGGCATCGACCACCCCCTTTGCCCAGGAAGTATCATCGGAGGAGATCGAATGGACCTCCAGTTCCTGGGTGCTCTCCTGCAACAGTGGTGGGCCATGGACCGATGGTGGTATTGAGGCTTGCCCCACCTCCGCCTCCACTTCCTGGGCTCACGCCGGCTCCCACCACCCCGGCCTCGGTGGTCTCGGGGGCTCCGGTCCCCGCCACTTTGGCCTCGGTGGTCCTGGGCGCCCCGGCCTCCATCGCCTCAGCCTCAGAAGTCTAGGGGGCCTCTATCTTGCCCTCGGTGGCCTCGGCAACTAAGGGCGCCTTGGCCCCATTTGACTTGCGGGCCTCGGACTCGTGGGGCGTTGGCGTTTGCTCCCCCGCTCGCTCCGTGGCCGCCCCGGTAGCCTCCCCCTGGGCGACACCTTCATTTGTGTACTCAGGGCCCCTTGTACACATAGCAAAAGGAATGCCAAGAATGTTGGCCCCCTCTCACTTGTACCTTGGCGAATCTAGTACTATTTGGAGTGTAAAGGTTCATGTTCTTCTACGGTGGTGATATCTTACTTTAAGTTAGTCTTGTTTACTCTTTACTTGTGGGTTCGTTGTCCATCCCCATGGCAGATACTCAAGTAGAGGGCTCCTAATAAAGATGGAAAATCCTATATGGTGCTAGAGTAGTAGTCGATAGCGTAGACGTGATGTCTAGGCTAGAGGCTACATTAGTTTGCCTCATACTCTATGGTTGAGGGGTAGGCGGTAGGTGGTGATAGCCCTATCCGTCTCTCATAATCCCCCATGTCCGGGTATGGCATAGAGCCGTAGGCCAGCAAGGCTTGGTAGACCAAGTGTTATCTAGTGCCTGAAGTAAGTGTATAGTGGCAAAGCTATCTTAGCTTAGTGTCTTTATCCCTAGAAAACCTTGCTACCCGAGTTGTCTTTCTTGTTACCTTAGGTGAACTAGCTAGGAGACTTCTACACATCCGTTCATCATGGAAATACAATACCCTAAATAGTTCTAGGTGAAATGCTACAATGGTAATTCCGTGCACTTGTAGATCATTTCACTATGCGTTAAGAAATACCAACAGTCCGCCCTTAGGCTAAGGAGCCAGTTGTTAGCAAATTGGTTGAGCATAACAGGCAAATAATTTGCCATGACATCTTCGCTTCCGCCGGTGACACGCACAACATTGCTAGTGCTTAACTCACATTTCTAACAGCCAACATTCATATAAAGACTACTAAAGTAAACACCAAACCTAGAATGAGGACTTATAACTAATCAATTCCACGAGTTTTGGTGAGTACTCATTTTCAGGAGGATATGTTGGGATTACACATAAAATGAGCTTAAAGTGTACAAGAAACTTAGCAAAATAGATACCCGACATGAGCCCAAGGGAGACAAGGCCCACAACAAAGCAAAAAAGGGTCCATAAAGAGAAGAGAATAAGAACAAAGCCAAATCAAATCACCTCATCTTTGTGAAGCCCCGACATAGGCTCACTCAAGAAGTCAACAGAAGGTCACCCATGAAAGATGGGACCCAAAGGCATTAGTGGGGGTGTGGCTGCACCCCTAGTGGCCCCGTTCAGGCCCAAACTTCATGGGCCGCCTCACACCACCTCTCTTTGGTCGATTTAGGTGGGGATGGTAGCAAATTAAATGCTGAGGGCGGTTTGCTCCTTCAATTTGAGGTATCAAGGGAATATTCCAAGGAATACACCCCACCTCTCCACATATAAAAGGAGGACCTCTCCCCCCTCATTCCAACAACATCCAAGGAGAAAGAGCTACACCACTAGAGAAATAAGAGCATCACTGTTGGTATAAATTAATGCACACAGAATAATCCACAAGCGCATGGGTATTATACTGATATAGCACTTCACTGGGAGTACCTAGTTTTATATTGAACTCAATGAAACTTGTGTGAGAATAACCAAATCTAACTTGTCCCAACTTCATAGTCAAGGCTAGACAATAGGAGCATAGAGGAGACTACTAAGGTCTTCTAGCTCTAACTTCGGTAAGCTTTATCTTCTATTGTTTAATTCTAGGGATAATACTAGAGAAAACATAGACATAGTATGTTTCCTATAGCAGTATTGTCCTGCTAGTCCTATTAATGGGAGGTGGACTATAGAGGATTCAACGAGGCTATAAAAGTCACCCTCATGAGCTACCACCGATATAGAAAGTAGGGTACATCTACGAGTAACCGAGTCTAAGCACCACGCTTACACTACGAATACTACTTTAACCCAGTAGCTATGAGGATTAAAGTACTCAAAAGAGAGTTGCAAACCTAAAGAACAATATGAACAAAATGCTTACTTGAATTAGAAGTCGTTTACCAGAGAAATCTCAGAAGCAAGTTCAAGAAGAACATGATTCTGCTAGGTACAAGCGTTGAGAGAACACCGACAGGCCGAGACTTCTCCAAAACTCTTCCTTCACACTCTCTATTTCTATCTCTAATCCTAGTGGATATATGAATGAGGGTTTTAGGCTTCTTAGCTCTTAGGATCAAATGAGCATTACCTCAGGGGGGTACAGGCTAGATTATATAGCCCAAGGGGTCCAACATGAGCCTTTAAATCAAACCGACTTAAGCAACAGCCTAGATGCATCCTCAAAGGTGGTGGGAAACCAAGGTTAGAAGTTGGATGATAGGTGGGCCCACTAGGGGCTGGGCGGCCTGATAGTGGGGCCGAGTGGCCTTACAATTAACTAACGATAACTAACTTATATTGAGATTGTAAGAGATCAGACTTAACTGTGGGCAGCCTTACAAACACAATATAAATTGTGATGGATACTCAAAGACAAATGGGAGATTGGACCTAACCGAGGGTAGCCGTGCTTGTTGAAGAACTCATCAAAATCTACTCTACTCCTACTCCTAAGGGGTGGCATAAGCCAAAAAGTAAAGGTACTGGTTTGTGTTGATCATTAGAGATGTCCATTACAATAGCCAGGGTTCAATATTATACCCAAGGCTAAACTATGAGTCCTGGTCCAACAAGACCAGTTCTGAAAACTTGGAAAAGAAAACAAAACTTCCTAGTTTAAGATAACTTGGACTCCAATCTTTCATTTCTATGGAGGCCGACATGCCTTCTTGCATGTTTTGCTGCCTCTACCGATAGGGCTCATGACCTTGATGTCATCATTTCGCTAGCTGATCTGGCAATCTGTTTAGCTGATTCAATTAGAGACTCAGCCTTCCTTGATAATTAGGGACTTTCTTTCTTGAACCAAATTTCTGTGTCAACACTACTTCCTTGGACTAATGACGTCATCTTTTAGTTGATCTTGCTGGCAATTCAGTTAGCCAATTTGGTTGAATATTTTTGCTTTCCTTGATAATTTCTATCTTAAGGCCTTCTTATCTCGAGCCAAATTTTGCTATCAACAAATACATGTCGGCCTAGACTTATCTTTACTCGACAGCATGCTGTTGCATCTCTTTTGTTTGGGTCTTGACATAGAAGCTTTCATATACCTTGACATGACCATTGGAGGGTCATTTACACATAAAACTATGACGAAACAATAGAAAATCCTTGCACACATCCTAGAAAACATGCTTCTTCCACCATAGAACCCAGACCCCTCCAAAAGATGCTATGATCGTGAAAGCTCAGGCGATCATTGTTGATATTTCTTAGCATCACTCTTTACTAAGTTGTCATCACTAGCATGATGCTAGAATTGCATTGTTGGTAATTATAAATGACACTTCTAAACTTAGAGTAAATTATATATGTTAAAGTATCCGCAAGCACATAGATAAAATACCATTGTAGCATTTTACCCGGGAGTATACCGAGTATCATTATTTATATTTTATCCACAGGGATGAGCTATGGGATTGTTGGCATAGAGATATTGACAAATATGAATACTTATGATAAAACCACTCTCATGCTATGGTAGGGGTAAGCAAATGATAAATAAATGATAAATGTAAAGCATTGATAGTAATTCTAGAGATAGAAATAGAGACTCATAAAATATAGTATGGCTAGGTAGGAGATTTGGTAAGAGTAAAAGATTCCTAAGTCATTCTTTATTTACTAAATCTTTTGTACACCCAAGTATATACACTCTCATCTATAGCATAATTAACTCTGGCTCTATGCATAAGGAACATTACTAAGGAAGATCAAGAACAGAGCTTGTCTCCCTTCGCAACCGTGTTCTACTTGCTCTACAAATAGGGAGTGGACTACAAAGGACTCAATGGGAATATCACAACCACAATCTACCACATGACCCAGAGTGTAGAATGCATCCACAGGTAAACAATATCTAAGCACCATGCTTACATAATGCCAACCACTTAACCCACCCATGTCTTGGGCTAAGCACTTTGTGAACATATGCATAAACTCATCATCAATCACAACTATATCAAGCATATAACTAGAGCAAACTAGGAACATAATAAATAGCAATATAATATTGAAGTAGCACAAAGTCATAAATAAAGAGACACAATGGCTATACTAGTCTCTAGACGGTAGATCCGCAATCCTGAGTAATAGCCCACACTCTATTTGAACCTTGCTAGCTAGCCCATACTAGAACTTTGAAGAATTAGAGCTCTATTCTCTTCTCTCTAGAAACCCTAATATCTAATCTATTGTTGACTAGTGGTAGCATACTCAAGAGGGGGGCAGGGGCTGGTTATATAGGCTGGAGCATCAATCCTGAGCCCTCGGATCAAACCAACTTGAATAAATGGCATAGATGGAATCTAGGAGGTGGTAGAGAACTGATGTAGCAATAGGGGCTGACATGTGGGCCCTAGGGGGCTAGGCGGCCTACTGGTGGGGCCGACCAGCCCCACCTATCATCCGCTCGGGGTCCGCCTTGGGGGATGCCTTCTGGTGGCCTCTAGAACCTTTTGGAGTAGTTTTCGCCGTGGATAAGCGCAGTTTGATTTGATGTTTTGATCCCCCTTGTTGGTTTTCTAGAATAACCCTGCTAAAAACAAAGATTCAGAAAAACTTATTGAAATTGTCAGTTTAAACCCCTAAGTCTATGTTGGTGGTCCTTTTTATGCATTTATGGAAGTTATGTTGATGGTTTATGATGGATGATAACTATAACAGAACCGCCCAATTTATACAAGATCAAGTACAGCTATCCCCACTAACACGTTGACACACACACACTTTCACTCATATAAATCCGGTAGTCCGCCGAGTGTCCCGAAAGACCTTGGTAAATCAACATCACAACCAAGATCGCGTGATTAAGCAAATACACATCACATACACAGGGTTGCAGCGGAAATAATATTACAAGTTTGGGTTTCAAAAACCAATTAGTGAAAACAACATAGCTTTCAAAAGATTACATTAATATATGTTCCAAATACATTGCTAGCATAAGTGACATCATCCGACAAAAGCATATAGATGAGAAGTAACTATAGAATCACCGAGCCCACCGGTGGTTAGCCACCATCTTCAACAGGCCACGAACTTCACCTACAACATGGTGGGATAAACCCTGAGTACGAGAAGGTACTCAGCTAGACTTACCCATCAAAACCAGAAATAAAGGACACCAAGGGTCATGCAAGGCTTATGAGGTGGGCTAGCTTGACACAGTTGCATAAAAGAGCTTATGAATATAGTGACCAATTTAAACTTAGCATCGAGTTTATCATCATTTACCTATCCACTAGATTTGCACCTGTACTAGAGCACTCACTTATTAGGAGCAAACAATATTAACCATAGCAGGTATAATAAGGCTGTCATCATCATATCATCATTTTTGAACCATTATGTTATTTAGTGTATCTACTTTGGAGATAAGCCCGTCAAGTTCTCACTAACCGGGAGAGACGGCGACTCGAATCGAATTACAACTCAGCTGAGGGGGTATTCCTAACTCTCACCCTGGCATACTTTGCAAGAGTAGCCGTGGGTTACCTTTGGGACAACTCAGGAACCAAATTTGTGGGTTTAATCAGTGCCAGCACTCTCAGGGATTACCCTTCTGACAGGACGATCAGGACTTTTAAATCACCTGCCCTTGGACTCACGCCTATGGCTCCCTTCTGAGGCACACTTTATACTTATCGACTCCTTGCCTGAGTTGAGCTACTCGGCTTTGCGGTCGGTCTTCAGACATGGCCAACTAAGAGAGAGGCATGTGTTCAACATGAACAGGAAAGGCTCCAAGATTTAGTCCTTAATCGACACAGACGGAGTCACTGCAAACCGGCAAGCCTCCGTCCGGTCTTCATTTTAAATTAAAACTGGTTCTTTTCCACGATAGCAAATATAGCCAACCATGCCATATGTATCTTCCTATATCACGTAGGTGACAAGAAATCACCTGCCTTCTACCATGTTTAAGCAGGGCTAAGCACTACATGAGCTTGAGCTACATAGGATTCAGGGTATCAATATCTAGACAAGGATTGGATAACCAATGCAGCAAGTGTTTGCATCCAACACCTAAACTTAATGCAACAATATATATATGTAACAATAATACTTTAATTGTGTTTCAGAAATTAGGAGGCTTAATATGCTCCGGGGCTTGCCTGGGATCCGACACAAGTCAGTTCAGTTAGCTTGCACCGTCATGGTGACATCTCCGATCCTAGCACTTGCTTAGTCCTTCCATCTTCGGGATATATCCACCAAACCAAATCTTCAGGTTTGGCTCCAACATCGCATCCTTCACGTGGTGCATCTAGCGTACCTAGATGAGATGCAATATACAAGTGCATAAATATGAAGAATAGTACCATGAGACGCTTCACAAAATAGCAAGCAAGACAAGCATAGTTTACACTAACACACTTAAGTACTTTGCGAGGCTTAACTTAAACATCACACAATCTATCATGCTAAGATGGCAAAGAAGATGACCACACCAAGCATGACACAAGTTTCCCAAGATCTCAGGTGCTCTAACTCAGTCATCATTCAAGGCATAAGTCACACTTAACAATATACAAGTAAACACTATAATTGGAATCTGCCAATTTCCGGACATGCAAACAACAACTACAAGATTTAGCTATAACTGGAGTTACACAAATCCAAATGACTTGCAAGAAGACATTTTGGAAAGCTTATGAAATTATCTACATTTCAGCTATAACCATCACAGCATGATTCCCAAGTTAAGTAGGTCAAAATTATACCTTTACAGAAACTGGTTCTTACAAAACAGAGAGCAACAATTCCTATATTCTAACTTTAAACAGTTGTAACTCAAACACTACTCAGCCAAATGATACCAAATTTTAACAGCAGCTAGATACATAAATTATCTACAACTTTTGTATAAATAAGTTTCACAACAAAGCACATTGTCATGAAGAACTTTGCTAAGTTCCCAGATCTGTCCATAAACCACATCGGCAAGAAAATAATTATTAACTTATGTTGCAAATTCATAATTGGGCAAAACCAACTTTACCAACATTTCACACATGACTAAAGAACACCAGAAAACCTAGTGTCCATGACCAAATAAATTCTTTTAATGCATTTCTTAATTTATTTTAGATAACAAGGTGACTTAATGAACATATACCAAAAGTATACAATAAATTCTACAAAATTACAGTGGCTCACATATCCTCTCAATAGTCTACTTTACAAATTTCACTCCATTTGAATATGTATAGCAACCTCTATGAAAAAGACAAGTTGCTAAAGCAAGAAATCATGTGAGAGCAAGATAAACCAATAACTCACTCATACTTCATCCAATACTCATGAAATTTTTACCACACATCAACTATCACATGAGTAGCATGCCACAAAAATTTGACTTCATTTGGAGCCCTAGATCTATAGTTATGGAAAATAACAAATTCAACTAGCATTACAACCTTACTGCACAAATCTATTTTTATCGCAAAATATTGAAACTAAAACATGCCATATTATAGATCTAATGCATAGAGAAGTTCACAAGGATTCCAAAAAGTCCTCATTTGCTATTTTACGAATTTCCTATGAATTACTATGAATTTCCAAAGATTCAGCAAATTTACTGCAAATGGGTCCTTATTAGCACTATTCATTTGAGTCATAGACTTCGCAGTTAGACCCTTCCACTTTGTCAAATTTGAGCCCGAGGCCCCTGGTCAGAATTAACAGCAGAGGAGCATGCCGGACTTGTCATTGCCGGCCGAAGGAGGCTCGTCGGCGGTGGTGGAGCATCAGCAGGGCCGCCCACACCCAAGGGACAGCTCGGCTCGGCCCAAGGTGGCCCGAGTTGGCCCGGCCACGTGGCAGGTGGAGCGTCGATGGCTGCTCCGGCGGCGACGGCGCTTCGACGACGAAGAAGGGCCGAGGAGGGGCTCGCAAGGCTAAGGAGAGGGCGGTGGACAGCAACGAGTGTGTAGCTGGGCATCGTGAGGCCGAGGGACCGCAGCAGCGCCGGTAGCAGTGAGCTCTGCGGCGGCATCCATGGCGGCCGCTCTCTGGCGTGCGTGCACGCGGAGGAAGAGCGCCGGGGGTGAGCGGAAGTGAGTGAGGGAGGCAAGGAGACACACAGGTGCTCAGTTTTGGAGTAGCAGGGCACGAGGCAGTGCATGGCACAGAGCTTGGACGTGCGTCGGCCATGTCAGGCGTGCTCCGGTGCATGACGGCCATGACGCCATTTCATCGAACACGTGGTGGGCATCAGTGTAGGCAAGGTGGAGAGCCGATTTGGGCTAGCTTGGGTTCGAATTGGACATTGGGCCAAAAATGAAGTTTGATCTACACCTGATGCTCTCCAACTTTGCTTAAGGGTTTAGGGTCATTAGGGTTATGGTTTAGCAGATAACATCCTCCTAACTTTGGTTTGTCAGCGTGACGATGGTGATTAGGAAAAACTTAGAATTAACCATCAACACGAAGCCAAACGGGTTCCAACTTTTTGCATGCTCTTCTCCATAATATAACCTTCAACTTTTATTTTTGGACCAACTCAAGTTTCTTAATGAATTTCGGAGAACGCGGAATGCCAATGGCGACGACGATGAATTCCAGACTTAGAAAAATTCTAAGTCTGAAAACAGCCGCTGATTCAATTTTCAAGCCTCTGTTTGACTTAGTTCTAAGTTGATCTGGCTCTTGTTCCAAAAACAAAGTTTGTTATACTCTACTCAATCTTCAACTTTTATTTAAGGTGCAACTCCATGCAAGCACTATAAGTTGGTGGTCAACATAGGTCAAAGTATCATCACTGTAAAGCTTAAATTAGAGTTATTGACCGATTGATGCATTTTCTTGATCTCGGCTCAACATGAACCCTTCATGACTTTTGTTGTGGAGTTCAATTAGAGTCATTTGGGCAAGGTTGCAAGGTTTGGTTGATGATCTACATTTCCATTCACTTAATAGTGCAATTCAAGCACTTAGTAAAGTCATTCCAATAAGGATATAACTTATCATTTCATGTGACTTTTTGATTCTAAACTTCATGAAACTTTTCCATGGGTCTAGATGGATGCATGTGGATGCAATGTACATGGAATAAGCATGTTTAACATTACTCTTGCATAATCTTAACAAGGGTCCATATGTAAGCAAATGTGCGTGGCCCAAGTTTAAGTTGGAGCTCCATCATGTAGATTTGATCTTGACACCTTCATTACCACTTGACATGTCATGTTTGAGCTCAAACCCATTGCTTAACTGGTGACAAACACCTAGGGTGTTACAGCCCTCCCCCCTTAAAGGAATCGTATCCTGAGATTCAGTGCGAAATACTTTTAAGGGAAGAGAAACTTGTCATCCAGTTTCCAACATCAGTGATAGCATTAGACTACTTAACTTTGAAGTATCAGAGAGGCTAATTTGGTCATGACACTTTCTGATACTTGCTCTTCGTCGTAAGTTGTTGTCTGAAGAATTTCTTTCGTTGGCGTCCATAAAGCATTGTTACATTGGAAGGAATCCAAGATAGCACTGTCCTACGTACTTCATTCATGATGTACGAAGAGTGATACAAGCATAGACTAAATACTTGTAACATCTACTTCCCTAGTGGATATAGCATAGACCTATGGACTTTGCACTAGATCGCAGTCGATTGACAGATATTCCTTACAACAGTGTTATATTGGCTCCTAAGGTCTAAAAAGCAGTTCTCTACTAAAGTGGCTTGAGCACAACTTCTCGTAAAGGATGTGATCATAGATGGGTAAACATCCTTTGAGGGCATGAGAAGCTAGTTAACCAATATCCAAACTGGTTGTAGCGGTGCACTCACTCATATGTCAACTGATGGAAAGCTACATAATGTTCCATGTGTGCAGTGCTCTTTCTTTGATAACAATACTGTATTACCTGAGTTAGTTGAGTGAGCGGTGAATGTGATAGCTGACTCTATTGACTCAGCGTTTTCGACGACCATTATTTAAGGGAATTCTCGTATCCCAGCGGCAACCGTTATCTGAGTTATATCTGAGGCAACCCCTTGGGTAAAACACATGGAAGACACCTTAGGTATGTCAGCATTTGAGAACCATTGATGTAGAAGGATGTTAGCGAGGCTTGGAGGGCAACACAAGTTGCAAGTAATCACAAAACTAGAGACTAGTTCACTACCAAGTAGGTTAAGTACAATTTGCCTTCGTGGTGCAGTTGCACAGCAAGTTGGGTTTACTTGCATTGTAGCAAAACCAGCTTTCTTACTATATTTGACGTCGAGGCTTCCATTCTTAGGCCAATCGATATCTCAAAAACCATATTCCAAAAATCTATGGTTTGACACCTTTCCAATTACTTTCGAATTGCAAGGGCACAATTTGACTTCTAGAACACCTTGACTGCTCATGCATTGCTGATCTAAGAGGGCAAAAGCAAGGCATATAGGGGTGCAATTAGTCTTCTCAAGGGTAAGGAGGGTTTTCTAACAGCAATACACCTACAAGTTGTAATTTCTTGGCATTAATTACAAACACAACCATCTAATGGAAAAGGATGATCGCAGTCACAACGAAATTGCAGATTCTGTACCCCTGTTGTTTTCTATTCATATCTCACAAACTATTGCTCCAATATGCACAAATTTTGGTGGGCTTGTAGATCCATGGGTCTTCTAACTACTCACCAAAATTCAACTCAACCGGACGCCGTTTGACCATCCAAACAATTCATCTACCAAAACTGCTCTGTTCTGAAATAGCAGCAAACCAAGCCGACAAGATATCTCTCAAATCTGATGTTTTACTCATCCAATACTCAAAACAACTTAAGACATTGAAGAGTCCTAGGCAAGGAATGAGATCACCAAGTTTGGGGTCAATCCAACTTCGTTTGAGTCACTAATCGCTGGCTTGAAGATAACCAGTTTCGTGCCACAAAATCTGGATAGATTTCGTGTTTCTCCCTTTTCTTTGCTTCACACATTGAGGTGTGTGTTGTGCACTCTCTAACCTTTCTCATAGCAGCAGTAGCCTTTCCCTAACTGAGGATGGAGGCTAGAGTTTTTCCACACATGCTCCTCTGGTAACACTTCAACCATCGTTCTAGACAGTAACTTGACTATACACAAGCATTGGACTTGTGGGTTGTTTTCGCAGGGCACAAAGCATTACTCCACATGGAGGGCATCCCTATATAGATAAGGAACCATTTCTGAATATTCTCTGGCACTTCGTCCAATAGAGCCTTGAACAAACTCGTTTATGGTACCTAGGGGCACAATGATGCTGATCGAAACTAGGGATGTGCTTTCGCTAGCTCCTACATAGCCGATACAACGTTTTGTACTATCTGTGTGATTATCCAAGATGGAATTGACTTGATAGCATAGGTTTTGGAAAACAAAGCAGTAGTTGCATTGCTAAACGGCTTGCTATTACATTGCTTAACATTGCTTCTATGAGACATAGCCTTCGTAATTAGCAAAAAGTTGTCACCTAGCTGGAGGTTAAGCTTCCAACTAGTAACTAATCAGTTGTCTCTCAACACTAAAAGTTCTAAATCTACACTCTTGCCAACAATAGTTGTGATTGACGCATAACAGATGGTTGCCATCGAAGTCAGCAGACAAGGGGTCACACTAGAGATTGTTGATCTCGACTATGCGATCAGCATGCACATAATAATCAAGACTTGGATAGCCAGGTCATAATCATAATGTGACGTTCGATTCTTATCTGACTAACAACTTGTCCAACATTAACTGTTGTGTGCCTTTCTGATCCAACAATGATGATATAAGTTGTTCACTAGGTGATGGACATCAATACTGGGACAACCAAGTGGAGTCACTTGTCTACCACCTCTTGTAGTTGGTTAATGTTTATGTCGATGACCAGTTCTTCAAAGGATATCCTTTTTGTGACTTCAAAAGGAAGCTCTACTACTTTTAGTCTGATATATGGATCTTCGATAAGATATAGAGAGATAACCAAGGAAGAGCTCAGGTGAAAATAACACATCGGTGCAGTTCAGCAATGGATCATGGCTAGAAACCTCGATACCAGCGTGCACCCAGCAGCACAACCATGCGTCGGCCGCCCACAAGGAGGCCCTAGGTTCCATCGCGGCACCGTAGATCACTAATCGTGGCACCATTACTGGACATACAACCAAAGTGAAATTTCCAGTGGCACCAATTAGATTGTAAGAACAAGCATTGTGCAAAAGAGGGATAGCAAACAAGGATAGTCACAAGGTTAGGAATCAACAAGGAGGCGATCAGAAGATCAAAACACAGCGCAAAAGAACATAGCCTAATTGCCGAAGGCAACTAAGCAGGAGACTCTTGCTAATTTCTATATATGTCTTGTGTCCACCCAAGTGATTACCAGATAAAGATTAACATGAGATTTGGTCTTGTTGAGTAGCATCACAAGATCAAGAGTGATAAACATCCAGAGACTTGAAAGGGTTGGAGGCAAAATAAATGAGATTTGAGGGACAGAGCCATTGCACTGACTAGGGATTGAGTTGATAAAGCAATGACATGATCTGTGAGGAAAAGGTTCCAAAGCTAGGATAGATAGCGATTAGCGTTGCACCAGATCATTTGTAAAAGAAGGAGCAATAAGATCTAACAAGGATTTTTGAGCAGGGTCCTCCCACACAAGAGCGGGACAACCACGAAACATGCAAGCATTCAAGGGAACTAAGCTTGGGCCTAAGGTCAAGCAAAGGAATAGATAAAGTCTTCATAGCACAACGTTCAAGGCTAGCAACCACATGTACAGGCTCAGGCTCCCAAGAGAGAACCTAATTGGAGACGACAACTGTGCGATTACGTAACTTGAGCGTTGTTTTAGGATAAAGCTATTTGACACTCATATGCTTACCGAGGACAAAAGGGTGACAACTATGGCACTACCAAGATAATGAGCATCCACGCCTACATCATGGTCTTAAGCGAGCATTTCGAAACACTCAATCCAATTAGCTTAAATGGCTATTACGAAGCACAAAGCTCGTACATAACAAGCAGTCACCTACAACACACCACTACACATATCATGCAAAACATGGTGGTAAGGCACTGTTATCTTTTGTTTCCTTTTTACGGAGTAGGTGGATATCTCTACAAAACTAGTTCTACTTACATTTAGCAATGTAGTTTTCAAAGGGGTGAACTTTTTGTTAACTATTAACTCGTCATCTATTTCCTTTGGAAGCCAACATACGAGGCAAAGCTAATCACACACTAACTTCAAGCATAGCTATTCAAGCAGCATGGGACAAGGCATTTTGGCTAGCTTCACACAGGGAAAATAGTGTCATCACATTGATCAGAAGTTACTTAGCATTAGAACAAGGTGAGGGAAGCATATTTATGCACAAGCACAATCATGATGCATGCTCGTCCTATTCGTCCTCACAAAATTGCTAGCCTAAGGTGGCAATCACGTTCTATGTCGGTGGCATAACATGTACTCTCTCGATATATAGCTAGTCGTCAGCTACATTCAATCTACGCATTCGTGGTTAGCATACCTGCAGGCAAATTCATTGCAGCCCATCCCCATAAGAGATAAATAAGCACACAATTAAAGTAGTAAACTAAGATACTCTCCATATATACATCCCCAAATGTATATACTTTGATATCCATAGCTACCCGATAAATATACCCGCAATTAAGTACCTTCATATATACATGTGTGTGACATGTAAATATTCTAGTAACCACAGCTAACTCTCCCCTAGACCGACAGTTGGACGGTCATGCTCTCATAACTCACACTTACCTGGGTGTAGAGGCAATTGATCCATACATTACCATTCAAACGAATGGCATCCATACAATAGCACGCCATATGGACGACAAAAGTAAAAACACCCATGTTAGTACTTAGATAGCCACCTAATAGTCCTTAACTAAGCATAAAGGAGGATGTCGCTAGCATAGTTTTGCAAATTAGTTTTGACAAATTTGCCTGTAGCTAAAGTTTTAGTTAAAATAGGCTTTTTAAAACTAAAACTTTGTTTTTAAAACAATGTACATGATAGTATTATGCTTAATCTTGCTCTGATGCCAGCTGTAACAGAACCGCCCAATTTATACAAGATCAAGTACGGTTGTCCCCGCTAACACGTTGACACACACATACTTTCACTCATATAAACCCGGTAGTCCGCCGAGTGTCTCGAAAGACCTCGGTAAATCAACATCACAACCAAGATCGTGTGATTAAGCAAATACACATCACATACACAGGGTTGCAGCGGAAATAATATTACAAGTTTGGGTTTCAAAAACCAATTAGTGAAAACAACATAGCTTTCAAAAGATTACATTAATATATGTTCCAAATACATTGCTAGCATAAGTGACATCATCCGACAAAAGCATATAGATGAGAAGTAACTATAGAATCACCGAGCCCACCGGTGGTTAGCCACCATCTTCAACAGGCCACGAACTTCACCTGCAACATGGTGGGATAAACCCTGAGTATGAGAAGGTACTCAGCTAGACTTACCCATCAAAACCAGAAATAAAGGACACCAAGGGTCATGCAAGGCTTATGAGGTGGGCTAGCTTGACACAGTTGCATAAAAGAGCTTATGAATATAGTGACCAATTTAAACTTAGCATCGAGTTTATCATCATTTACCTGTCCACTAGATTTGCACCTGTACTAGAGCACTCACTTATTAGGAGCAAACAATATTAACCATAGCAGGTATAATAAGGCTGTCATCATCATATCATCATTTCTGAACCATTATGTTATTTAGTGTATCTACTTTGGAGATAAGCCCATCAAGTTCTCACTAACCGGGAGAGATGGCGACTTGAATCGAATTACAACTCAACTCAGGGGGTATTCCTAACTCTCACCCTGGCATACTTTGCAAGAGTAGCCGTGGGTTACCTTTGGGACAACTCAGGAACCAAATTCACAGGTTCGATCAGCGCCAGCACTCTCAGGGATTACCCTTCTGCCAGGACGATCAGGACTTTTAAATCACCTGTCCTTGGGCTCACGCCTATAGCTCCCTTCCGAGGCGCACTTTATACTTATCGACTCCCGGCCTGAGTTGAGCTACTCGGCTTCGCGGTCGGTCTTCAGACATGGCCAACTAAGAGAGAGGCATGCGTTCAACATGAACAGGAAAGGCTCCAAGATTAAGTCCTTAATCAACACAGATGGAGTCACTGCAAACCAGCAAGCCTCCGTCCGGTCTTCATTTTAAATTAAAACTGGTTCTTTTCCACGATAGCAAATATAGCCAACCGTGTCATATGTATCTTCCTATATCACGTAGGTGACAAGAAATCACCTGCCTTCTACCATGTTTAAGCAGGGCTAAGCACTACACGAGCCTGAGCTACATAGGATTCAGGGTATCAATATCTAGACAAGGATTGGATAACCAATGCAGCAAGTGTTTGCATCCAACACCTAAACTTAATGCAACAATATATATATGTAACAATAATACTTTAACTGTGTTTCAGAAATTAGGAGGCTTAATATGCTCCGAGGCTTGCCTGGGATCCGACACAAGTCAGTTCAGTTAGCTTGCACCGTCATGGTGACATCTCCGGTCCTAGCACTTGCTTAGTTCTTCCATCGTCGGGATATATCCACCAAACCAAATCTTCGGGTTTGGCTCCAACATCGCATCCTTCACGTGGTGCATCTAGTGTACCTAGATGAGATGCAATATATAAGTGCATAAATATGAAGAATAGTACCATGAGACGCATCACAAAATAGCAAGCAAGACAAGCATAGTTTACACTAACACACTTAAGTACTTTGCGAGGCTTAACTTAAACATCACACAATCTATCATGCTAAGATGGCAAAGAAGACGACCACACCAAGCATGACACAAGTTTCCCAAGATCTCAGGTTCTCTAACTGTAACACCTCGGGTGTTTAAATGTTAAAATCTAACATGTCATCATATGCATTGCAAAGCATTTGGCATTTGGTGAAAACTTTGATGTGCATTTACTAAAACAAGTTTACATTTGTGTAATGAGTGTTGAATTGTATTGTTTGACTCAAGTTCAAAGTTTGACTGGGTTTTGAATTTTTCGAGAAAACCCCGCGTTTCAACATGTAAACCCTACCCTGAAAATCTACTTCAAAATCTAAGCATATTTTGGGGTTGGGCCCAAAAGCAAAAGTGTAGAGCTTGGCAAGTTATACAAAGTTTGTTTTTGGAGTTTTTCAAGTTGTTTAGAAAATTTTTGAGTAAATCAAAAAGGCGTAATTCGGTAAATTTCCCTATTCAAATTCAAAAGTTCATTTCAAAATCTAGACCGAATTAGGAGATGGTTATAAAAGCAAAGTTGTAGAACTTTTGATTTTGAACAACTTTTGTTTTTGGAGATTTTTGAGTTGTTTAGAAAATTTGAGAGTAATTTATGAAATTTGGCGAATGGCAAACTTGTAATTCCTGTGAACAGTACTCACCGCTCAGGCTACACCGGCGGCGATCTTCGGCTTGCTTCCAGTCGCGCGCGTGGCCGTCTGGGCGTCGCGTTGGCGCGCTGAAGGCTGCGTCGTGGCTTCCTTGCGCTTCCTTGGCTGCCCTATAAAGCTCTGGAGCCGCCGTCGTTCTTCTTTCTTCGCTCTCTGTTTTTCCCGTCGCCGCTGCTCCATCTCCGGCGAGCCCGTGCCGTCGTTGTCGTGCTCCACCGTCGCTGTTAAGCTAGTCCCAGCTCCGCCTGAACCTTGCGCGTCCATCTGACCCACCAATTTGGCTTGTCTTCACCGGGAACTCGAGTTTCATCGCCTTCTTACTCAGCG
>NW_027098214.1:0-40000 GCF_019320115.1 Miscanthus floridulus
ATGCTCCCACACAGAAAATATAATAAATATATCTCTGCAATCACTAACAAGGGCTGCCATGTAAAAAACAGAGAAAAGTCTTTTATCGTAATCATCGGTAGACAGATCAATCCTTCACGCATCCACATTTTTAAATTTGGGAAAAACCAGCTGCAGGGTTTTTCTCAGAGAGCACCAAGCATGTGTTGAGTAGTGCATGTGGTGTGCATGAGTTGTGCTTGATAGGCATGTTCCGAGTATGTCCACTTAAGTTCTTGTATGATATAGAGAGAATTCCTTATTTGACACCAGACAAATAACCCGTTCCTTTCTTGGCCCTCAAAAAAAAATTTGTTCCCTATTTGACACCGAATTCAATTTTCGTTCCTTATACGACACTCCGTCGGGTTTGCCATCCGTGAACCGTTAACTGACATGTGGGCCCCACCACCCTTCTCCTCCCTTTCTCGGCCGGGGAGTGGCCCCGCGACGACGGCGCTTGGACGGGGCGCATCCGCGCGTGGAGGTGACGGCATAGGCGCGCTCGCGCGGCTAGGGGCGCGTCCTGTCCCCGCGGCGAGGAGCTATCGTGGCAGCAAGGTGGCGGCGGCGGCTATAGGACTGCACGGTGCCACCACGTCGAGCTTCTCCGACTCTCCGAGTGCTCCAGCTATGACGGGTTCTCGTCTCGACGGAGCAGCAATAGCGGCATAGCACCTACGGTTCATACGCATTCGCGTCGCCGCCGCCGCGAAGTCCGAGCCCGTGCCGGAGAAGAAGGCTGCCAAGGAGGCCGGCGTCCCTCGGTGCGCGGCTCGCGGGTTCCTCAACGCCATCTTCAACGGCAGGCCTGAGCCGCCAACGCCGCCGTCGTCGTCATGGGGGGCGGAGTCCGCGTGCTCCACGGCATCCTCCTACTCGCGCTCAGGTCGTCCAGGAACTGGAGCAGCAAGAGGCGAGTTGGGCATCGTCGTTGTCACGGTGGGGACGTGGATCGACTCTTGCGCAACGACGCGGGTGTCGTCATCGTCATCGTCATGGCAGGGATGCGCCACCGTCGCAGACGCGCCACCGCCATGGGGATGCGCCCCGGCCGAGCGTTGTCAAGCTCGCATCCTTGGTCCTCGTCTCCGCGCGGACGTGGCACCATCGCAGATGCGCCGCCACGGCGCGAGCTTGCCCCTACCGCGCACCGACACCATGGGGACACGCTCCGGTCGAGCGCCGTCGCCGCGGGGACAGGACGCGCCTCTGGCCGCGCGAGCGCGCCTAGTGCCGCCACCTCCACGCGCGGATGCGCCCCATCCAAGCACCGCCATTGGGGCCATTCCCCGGCTGAGAAGGGGAGGAGAAGGGGAGAAGGGTGGTGGGGCCCACATGTCAGTTAACTGGTTCACGGATGGCAAACCCGACGGAGTGTCGTATAAGGAACGAAAGTTGAACTCGGTGTCAAATAGGGAACGGAATTTTTTTAGGGCCAAGAAAGGAATGGATCATTTGTCTGGTGTCAAATAAGGAATTCTCTCTATGATATATGCCAGTTCTCCCGATATATTTTTTTTAAAAAAGAGAGAGATCAGTCCTTGATGTGTTGGTAACGAACACTCTACTAACTTTAATTAGAGACTATAGTCATAATTTACTATAAATGCTTGATAGATTTCTTTTCTTCCGTTGCAACGCACGGGCATGTTTGCTAGTATAACATCAATAAGGCTCGCAAATTGTACTCCACATAGATAGAAGGCCACAAACTCCAAAATAAGAAAACTCATTTTCATCTACAGATCAAATAACAGTATTGTAGCTGAGTTCGGGGTATTCTAGATCCAACAACAAAGGTTAAACTAAGACAGAATCGAGTGAACTTACTGCAGATCCATAACAAGGTCGACCAGTGAACTACAGATTTGTGCATCGGCGAGGTAGGAGAGCATGAGAGAGGTTGCCTTCCATCCACTGAGAGCAAGGTGAAGTAGAGGAAGGAAGCACAGAGCACAAGAGAGGCTGCCTTCCATCCGTGGCAAGCAGGGTGAAGCAAAGAAAGGGAGTAGACAGGGGAATGGTCGGGAGGGAGGTGTGGTAGGACCGTAGGAGTGTAAGCTCAATAAATTGTTTGATTCTGTAGCAGGACCTAGGGTGTAGGGATGCAGCATGCCTCTCTCGTGCATTTAGTTAACCATAGGGTTAATAATGTTGCATTTAGTTCAACAATACTTCAACAAAAGTGACACAATTCAGTCTGACACATCAATACTTGAACTAGACAACACAAAAGTAAAGAACACTAATCCTAATCGAACTTAGGACTACTTTGGTGAACCAAGGAACTAGCCAATGATCATGCCAAGAACTAAGATAAGTATAAAATAGGTGAAAGAAGAACACCAAGCACATTTCTTTCTCATAAGTACCAAATCTTCTTTCATCTGTGTTGGAACCCTCGCCATTTCTTCAATCTTTGGCATTGCTTAGACCTCCTGCAGGGTCGTTGTCAAATGTTGCAGATTGGAACTCTTGCATTGTTCTAACATTCGACTCCTCCTTCAGCTCCCGTATCTTGTTACTTAAATCCAACAACAATGTATATGTAGAGCATTGGGTGATCTCTTCGGCTTCTCCTGAACATAAGTAATGGTGATGAAAGGGTGCTAGTAGTGGGGACACTACTCGATAGTTGTGAAGAATATGGATCGCCGGTTCCACTAAACGTTGTTTTAGGGCTGGCGACCATAACAGGTATCACAGGTGGCTCAACATAATAATACGACGACGAAAAGAAACCCCAACATGACTGCCTGATCCAATGGTAACCCACCGATGATGCAACTTTTCACCGCCGGTTTGATTGCACTCCAGGCCCCGCCATCCCTTTAATTGTCGGTGAAATAGTTTTACCAATAATTACATAAGCGACGATGATAATGGGGGCGGTGATAGCTCAATCTGTAGTAGTGTGGTAACGCGTCGAGTAATGAGATGAGCTGCCACACACCTAGTGTTCAACAAGTCTTAGATGTACCAGCACCCCTTGTGACTTTTGAGAACCAAGGCACATGTACACCTGATTGCTTAGCGAAGACACCCCTGAGGGAGAAACGTAGATTGAGTCTAACCAACCCACTGGATAGGTCTATAATCAAGTTGGCAATACAACAATGTAGTAGATATATTTGCCAAGAAGAGATCTAAAAGGGAGCATGTCCAAAATGGACTCTTCATCCAGGAGTTGTATAAGCCATCTATCAAGACAGATGAAGCATAGGGAGCCAGTTGACAACATATAGAACCTACAAAAGAGGTCAAGCTGAAAGCTCTAGTTTGGTTTTGGTGAATTGATAAACCCCTAGGTGCTAACCTATTGCTCTGAGTGATCATGAGATAGGGTAGCACATTCCAAGTGGTGGAGCAAATGGATGAAGATCATGATGGTGGTGATGGCCATGGTGATGATCAAGTGCTTGGGCTTGGAAAAGAAGAAAGAGGAAAACAAAAAGCTCAAGGTAAAGGTATAATTGATAGGAGCTCTTTGTTTTGGTGATCAAGATACCTAGTGGGTGTGATCATATTTAGGATAGATGGTCAGTACTATTAAGAGGGGTGAAACTCATCATAAACTATGCGATTATCAAAGTGCCACTAGATGTTCTAAGCTCATTGCATATGCATTTATATTCTAGTGAGTGCTAACACTCTTGAAAATGTTTTTGAAAATATGCTAACACACATGCACAAGGTGATACACTTGGTGGTTAGCATATTTGAGCAAGGGTGACGAAGTTTGAGAAGTGAAGGAGCTATCTCGAGGTGACCGGACGCTGCTCTGGCAGCGATCAGACTCAGTCGGTGCGTCCGGTCAATTATAGCCATGAAGGTGAAGTCTCAGTTTTTGAATGGACGCTGGCACAAGGAGCTGATCGGATACGATGGTGGTACGTCCGGTCGAGTGTAACATATGCTGACGTGGGGCGTTTGAACTTGGCACGCAGCAGGGAGAAGGGATCAGACGCTAGCCTACGTTTGGTCGAGGTTGAGCAAACGCGTCTGATCGACAAAAATCGTCTCTAGACCATTACTAGATCTGATCAGACGTGAGGTGTCATAGAGTCAAGTGGTGGCAATGTTGTGTCCGGTCATTGGTTTGGGTGCTTGGGCAGTGCGCGTGATTGAACGTGGCTCTGGCGTGTCAGGTCAGTTCACGGGTGCGTCCGATCTCCACTTAAGCGTGAGCGAGTATAGTCAACCATTGAGATCGAGCGGTTGCGGTCAAATGAGTAGGACAAATGGCAGCAGATGCGTGACTGGACGCTAGGGCGTGTGCATCTGGTCAACCCAACTGGTGTGTTCGGTCAGCACGTAGAGCTGCCCCTCGTGTGCCCAATGGCTCTTTTTGTTTGGGACCTCTATAATTAGAGGTTGGCCGCCTTGGGCTCACTCTCTTGGCCATTTTATTGACATAGCAACCTAGTGAGCTAAGCCAAAGCTCTCCCACTCATCTCCATCATTGATTCATCATTTTTGTGAGATTGGGAATGAATCCAAGTGCATTGCTTTAGTGATAGCATCTAGAGGCACTTGGTGATTGTGTTTTGCTGCGGGATTCGCTTGATTATCTTGGTGGTTGCCACCACCTAGACGGCTTGGTGCAGCGAGGATCATCAAGGGAAGGAATGTGATTGTCTCTGGCTCCGATCATGATGATTGTGAGGGGTTCTTGACCTTTCTCTAGTGGAGAGCCAAAAGGTACTCTAGTGGATTGCTCGTGGCTTGTGGATCCCCTATCTTGTATTGGTTGTATGGCACCCAATTGTGGGTTAGGCATGTGATGCCTATTAGCGCGTGAACCTCTAAGTGAGTGAATCATCACAACAGGGAACTAGCTTGCCGGCAAGCAAGTGAACATCGGTGAAAAATCATTGTGTCATCTTGTCTCCGAGGATTTCTTTAGTATTCATTGATATATTGTGATTGATCACTTCCCATGGTGGTATAGCCCTCCTACCTCTCTTGTACATTTACTTTCTTAGTGTAGCTAAGCTCTTTAGTGTAATTAGTTTTAAGAGCTAGCTTAGTGTCTTGTCTAGTGGTTAGTGAGGCTCTTTAGTTAGTCTTTAAGAGCTCACTAACTTAGTGGTAGTGGCTTAGCCTCTTTGTGTGAATTAGAGACCATAGCAACTAGAATTGTGGATATGAGGCTTGCATTTTGAGTAGGCTAGCGCAACACTCGTTCGCTTCATAATTATCTAACCACTTGGCTTAAGTGTTGTTGTAGAAATTTTTATATGCTATTCACCCCCCTCCTCTAGCCATTAAGGACCTTTCAAGTGGTATCGGAGCCGTGGTCACCGTGATTTGAGGCTTAACAACCTTTGGTGTCAAAATGGCTTAAATCAACAACACCAAGAAGCCACCCTAATTTGATGTCTCAAATTATCCATATTGGAAGGCAAAGATGACAACATACATCAAGTCAATCAATAGAAAGGTGTGGAAGGTGGTGGAGACCAAGATTGAGATAGCCGATCCTAGAGACTCCCACCGCCATCGAAGAGGTGCTACTCCAAAACAATGACATTGCTCTTACTATCATTCATGATGCATTGGATGAGAGGACATTTGAGCAAATCAAGAACATTGAGATGGCTTATGAGGCATGAAAGAAGTTGGAAGAATTATTTGAGGGCACTCAAGCGGTGAACGGGCGCTAAAGCATATATTCTCAAAGAAAAGTTTGCAAGCTTCAAGATGAAGGATGATGAGAGTGTGCCGGAGATGTTTCATAGGCTCTAAGTGCTTGTCAATGATCTCAAAGCACTTGGTGAAGAGGTGAAGGACAAGGACTTCTCCCATAAGTTCTTGAGATGCTTACCATCAAGATTTGGGATGTTGGTCACCTTGCTAGTGAGGAGCGGTTTGGACACCATGACACCAAACCAAATGTTGGGAGATGTGATGACTGATGACACTTATAGAGATGATGATGAGAAGAAAGAAAATAACAAGGAGAAGAAAGATGAGAAGAAGGATGAAAAGAAGAATAGTGTGGCATTCAAGGCCACATCATCATCCAAGGGCAAGGCAAAGCAAGAATTATCAAGTGAAGATGAAGAATACATGAGCTTTGATTAGTTAGATGATGAGAAGATGGCTCTCGTTGTGAAGAGGTTTGGCAAGTTCATGATGAAGAAGGGCTATCGTGCAAGAAGGAAGAAGTCATCATCAAGGGAACAAGGATAAACTAAGAAGGTGCTTCGAGTGTGGTAGCAAGGATCATCTTGTTGCTCAATACCCTTACAATAGTGAAAATAAAGATGAAGACAAGAAGGGCAAGAAGAAGAACAAGAAGGAAAAGAAAGAAAAGAAGGACAAGATGACCTTCAAGAAGAAGAAGAAGAAGAAGGGTGGTTCATATGTGGTCACTTGGGATAGTGATGCTTCCTCTAGTGATGATGATTCAAGTGATGATGACAAGATCACCAAGAAGAAGGCTCTTGCAAGTATTGCTATAAATGAGAAGCCTTCCCTCTCCGACACTTCATCGGCATGCTTCATGGCTAAGGCCACTAAGGTACAATCTGATGATGAGTGTGATGAGGAACATGATAAAAATAAAAGTGATAGTGATGATGATAAACTAACTAAAGATGAACTATTTGACATGCTAGAAGATGCTAAATAACATTTTGACTATTAAGAGAAGAGAATGCAAAGTCTTGACTAAGGAACTAAAAGTCCTTAGGAAAGCCTTTGATGAGCTCAATGCATCTCATGAGAGTCTAAAGGAAGACCATGAGGAGCTTTGTAAGGCTCACAAAAATCTTAAAAAAGGTTATTCCTCTCTACTTAATGAGCAAAATGAGAAGGAGCATGTTATAACATGTGAAGTAGGCATAACATGTGACATAATTGAAGAATCATTCTACTAAGCCTAATATTGTTGGTTCCACTAATCCCTTCTTGTAGCACTTCCACTTCTATCTCATCTAGTAAGTGATGATTTACTTGTGATGCCTCACTAATGGTTGAGAATGAAACCCTCAAGAAAGAGGTAAATGAGCTCACTCGTGCCTTAGCCAATGCCTATGGTGGTGAGGCCCACTTGCTAAAGTGCTTGGGTAGCCTAAAGATTTTCTCTTAACAAAGAGAGATTGAGCTATACCCCCAAGAAAGTCAAGGCAGCCTTTACTGACTCACAAAACTAGTTTTGTGAAGGGCAATGGTCCGTTTTGCAATAGATGCAAGCAAGTAGGGTATTAATGTAGACAAGGCCCGATCTTCCGATAGGTACGATAGCGTCGATTGGTGGAGACTCGACAGTTCATGATCTAGGCTTCGACCTAAGACTAATTTGGACTCTCGCAATCGTTACACCTACTGCTCTATTGGTTATCAACCACACGAATACGCGATTGACCTCACCGAGAAGGCTTTCCTACAAGCGAATCGAGAACACAAGCAAGAACAGGAATGAACGCAATCTGAAATTGCAAATAAATATGAGGCTTATGATAATGAGAAGGAGTTCAAGTCTTTATTCGAAAGGACTAATCGTCATAGGTGAACAAGATCAAGAACTAGGGCCCTGAGTTCACAGCAAGCGGCCTTGGCGGCACAGTTGTAGCAAAACGACGTCTGTTTCATGAGGAAATCAAGAACTAAACAAAACACAAAACCCTAACAAGAGTGACAACTGATATAATATAGAGTCTTGGATGTCACCCCCTAGATGCGCCCCTAATGGGCCCAAACACGATACACGGTCTAACGGACCAAAAGACGGTGTCGCAGCACCCTGGTAGATTCTGGATGCTAACTTGTTTTGACGATTCCCATTGATTTCAAAGGGCTTTTGTGAGACCATTTGCATTGGCTTCCTTATCTAATTAGCTTTCCATCCATATATAGATCGTCAAAAATAGAGCTCGGACACACCCGTGTGACTAGTTTTATGACAGACTGGTCCTGGAACCCGAGATGGGCTCGAACTTGATTTGGGCCTCCACCTTGGTGACTCGAACCAGATGAGCTTTGGGCCTCCTTCCTAGTTAGGGCACCCTCGCTGATCTCCTCATCCTCTATCTCCAAGCATGGTCATATGCATAGAGCTCATGTCCTTATCAGGTATGTAGAGCAATATTGCAAGAACAAGAATAAGGACACTAATGTATCCTCAATTAAGTTTGATTCTTGTTATTTGCTTACCAAGGGTGTTAATAGAGTGAAAGCTAAGTTTATTAGGTACACCAATTGTGGGCTCAAAGAAGAAAGTCATTTGGGTGCCAAAGAGCTTGGTTACTAACCTTCAAGGACCCAAGCAAATTTGGAGTACCTAAAAAGAATTTATCTTCTTTTGTAGGTCAATTACAAAGTCAGGAGGAAGGCATTGGGTTCTTGATAGTGGGTGCACTAAACACATGACCGATGATGCATGAATATTCAACTCAATCAACACCAATGATAGCAATGGTTATGATAGTATCACATTTGGTGACAATGTCAAAGGCATGATCAAAGGCTTGATAAGATTGTAATATCCAATGACTTGAGCATATTCAATGTGTTGCTTGTTGAGAGCTTGAACTTGATTTCAAAGGATTTAGATATGAGAATCTATACTTGGTTGATTTCAATGCTAGTGAAACTCAATTGTCAACATGCTTGTTCACTAAATCTAGCATGGGTTGGTTATGGCATAGAAGGCTTGGTAATGTTGGAATGAAACAATTGAATAGATTGATTAAGCATGATCTAGTTAAGAGCTTGAAAGATGTGGTATTTGAGAAGGATAAACTTTGTAGTGCTTGTCAAGCTAGAATACAAGTTGAAAATGCCCATCCTAAGAAAAGTATGATGAGCACTAGAAAAGCATTTGAGTTATTGTACATGGACTTGTTTGGGCCAACAACATACACTAGTATTGGTGGAAGCAAATATGGCTTTGTGATAGTAGATGACTTTACTAGATGCACACGAGTATTCTTTCTAGTGGACAAAAATGATGTGTTTGCAACCTTCAAGTCATTTGTCAAGGGCATTCACAATGAATTTGAAACAGCCATCAAGAGAGTTAGAAGTGACAATGGTAGTGAGTTAAGAACACTAGAATTGATGAGTTATGTGATGATGTTAGAATTAGACATCAATTCTCGACCAAGTACACTCCATAATTAAATGGCCTTGTTGAGAGGAAGAACAGAATAATTATTGACATGGCAAGGTCTATGCTTAGTGAGTACAATGTGAGTCAATCCTTTTAGGCCAAAGCAATCAACACGGCTTGCTATTGTAGCAACCGCTTATATTGTCACCCACTGAAAGAAAAGACACCTTATGAGCTCTTGAATGGTAGAAAGCCCAACATTGCATATTTTTGGGTTTTTGGTTGTAAATGCTACATATTGAGAAAAGGCACTAGATTAAGCAAGTTTGATAAGAAATGTGATGAAGGATTCTTGCTTAGATACTCAACCATTAGCAAAGCTCATAGAGTTTGGAATTTGGCAAGTGGTACTCTTGAAGAAGTTCATGATGTGGAATTTGATGAAACCAAGGGTTCCCAAGATGAAGATGACAACTTGGAAGATGTTAGAGGTATTCAACTTTCAAATGCTATGAAGAACATAGATGTTGGTGAATTGAGGCCTAAACAAGTGATAGATGAAGGAGATGATCAAGTGCAAGTGCTCTCTAACTCAAATGTGCAAGATGATACAAATCAAGTAAGTACCGGTGGCTCTCATGATAATGTGCAAGATCAAGTGGCTAGCTCATCATCTTAGCCTGAATGATCAAGCAAGTGCAAGCAATCAAGTTCTAGTTCTCCAACCAACTAATATTGCAAGAGATCATCCATTAGGCACTATAATTGGAGATATATCTAGAGGTGTATAAACAAGATCAAGATTGGCATCATTCTGTGAGCATTTCTTATTTGTGCCATCTATGGAACTAAAGAAGATAGAAGAAACATTGATGGATGTTGATGGGATGAATCCCATGCATAGAGAATTGAACAACTTCACTAGAAATTAAGTATGGAAGTTAGTTGAGAGACCAAAAGGGACACAATGTGATTGGGACCAAATGGATCTTTCGCACCAAGAAAGATCAAGATGGGATAGTGGTAAGGAACAAAGCAAGATTGGTAGCATAAGGTCACACTCAAGTAGAGGGTCTTGACTTTGGAGAAACATATACCCCAGGTTGCTAGATTAGAAGCAATTAGAATCTTGCTAGCCTATGCTTTTGACCATAATATCAAGCTCTATCAAATAGGATGTCAAGAGTGTATTTCTCAATAGCTATATCAATGAAGAAGTTTATATTGAGCAACCTCCCTGGTTTTAAAGATGACAAGAAGCCCAACCATGTGTACAAGTTGAAGAAAGAAGTGTGTGGTTTGAAGCAAAGCACCTAGAGCATGGTATAAGAGGTTGAGGGACTTCCTACTCTCTAAAGGGTTTATTATGGGCAAGGTTAATCCACACTTTTCACCAAAAAGATTGGGAATGACTTGTTTGTGTTGCAAATCTATGTTGATGGCATTATCTTTGGATCAACCAATCAAGACTTTTATGAAGAGTTAGGGAAGATGATGGCTAATGAGTTTGAGATGTCCATGATTGGAGAGTTGAGTTACTTCCTTAGTCTTCTAATCAAGCAATTAAATAATGATACATTTGTGAGTCAAGGCAAGTACATCAAAGACATGCTCAAGAAGTTTGGCATAAATAAGAGCAAAGCCATTAGCACACAAATAGGAACAAATGGCAATTTGGATAGTGATGCAAGTGGCAACTATGGTGGATCAAAAGTTATATCGGTCTATGATTGAAAGCCTACTCTATGTGACCACATTAAGACCAGATGTTATGTTTAGTGTATGCATGTGTGCAAGATTTCAAGCCTCACCAAGAGAAAGTCATTTGAAGGCCTACAAAGAGAATATTAAGGTACTTGAAATATACACAAAATGTTAGTTTGTGGTATCCCAAAGAAGCAAAGTTTGAGTTAGTTGGATATTCGGACTCCGATTATATGGGATTTAAGGTAGAAAGGAAGAGCACATCAGACACATGTTAATTGTTGGGAAGATCACTTGTTTTATGGTCATCAAAGAAGCAAAATAGTGTTACATTATCAACCACTGAAGCCGAATACATATCCATCGATAGTTGTTGTGCACAAATTCTTTGGATGAAGGCCACCTTGAATGACTTTGGAATTAAGTTCAAGAAAGTTCCATTGCTATGTGACAATGAGAGTGCAATCAAGCTAACCAATAATCCGGTTCAACATGCAATAATAAAGCACATTGATGTCCGCCACCATTTCATTAGAGATCATCAACAAAAAGGGGACATTTATATTAAGAGTGTGGGCACCGAAGATCAACTTGCCGACATATTCACCAAGCCACTTGATGATAAAAGGTTTTGCAAGCTAAGGAATGACTTGAACATATTGGATTTCTCAAATATGTGTTGATGCACCCCCACTTATATGGCATGCCTCTACTTCAAGCAATTCAAGGTAAAAGTTGATTGGCATGGCATACATTCTTTGCTAAGAACTTGTTTAGTGCATCTAGTCATTCCTCATGTTTAATAGGTTCTTTTATGGAAATCAAATGAATTTGTTGCTTGTATGGTATCACTATTGCTTCTATGCTTGACTTGATCTAGTGGTAGCATATGACATGTTTGTGGGCTTACAATCCTAGTGTTTGATCTAGAAAATGAACTATAAGTGTTTAACTCAACATGGTTAAGATAACCTTTGAAATGAGGTATGAAGAAGCTTGTCCTTGGATCAAACTGAGTTAAATATCTTTGGCAAGTGTTCTAGATTGAACCAAATTTGGGAAAATGATCCTCACCCCATCGATTGACATTGATAATCTCAACCTATCTAAAATTAAACATTTGTGGTCATTGTTGACAAAGGGGGAGAAGTAATTCACAAAGATAGGGGGAGAGAAACAAAGATAAGGAAAAGATGACAAAGGGGGAGAACTATGAAAATAAGGGGATCAAATTAAAATTTTAGCACACAAGTAGGGGGAGCAAGCTCATAAACTTGATTGATGTATTTGAATATGGATTTCATATGTTTGCTTGCATGGCACAAGTTTTTTTTAATTAAATTTCTATGCTTGTGTGGTGTATGCTAGTTGTAGGTTTGAATGATGAAATGAAAAACTAGCATGCATAGGATGATAGTTAGATATACCTTACTTACTTGTTTGATTTTTAAGTGGTACTAGAGCCTTGCATATAATGTGATCTCACCAGGTATCTAGTGTTTGTGTTTTACAAGTAATATCTAACTAGCACTGGTGCTAAGGTTGGTATATTGGTGCACTCTGATTGGTATCACTCTTTAAAGGTCCATCTCTTATACCTTAGCATTATTTGGTAGACATTACTCTCCCACAACTCTAATCTATGCATATGTGCAAGCTTCAATCCAAACTCTTAGCACATATGTAGGGGGAGCATGAAACTTGTCCAAATCCTTTTACACATGGTAAATATGTATGGGCAAGCAACATGGATTCAAATGAATTTCAATTCATATCTTTGTGAAAGGGTTATCATCAATTACCAAAAAGGGGGAGATTGAAAGCTCTAGTTTGGTTTTGGTGAATTGATGAACCCCTAAGTGCTAACCTATTACTATAAGTGATCATGAGATAGGGTAGAACATTCCAAGTGGTGGAGCAAATGGATGAAGATCATGATGGTGGTGATGGCCATAGTGATGATCAAGTGCTCGGGCTTGGAAAAGAAGAAAGAGAAAAACAAAAAGCTCAAGGCAAAGGTATAATTGTTAGGAGCTCTTTGTTTTGGTGATTAAGACACCTAGTGGGTGTCATCATATTTAGGATAGATAGTCGTACTATTAATAGGGGGTGAAACTCATTGTGAACTGCGGTTATCAAAGTGCTACTAGATGTTCTAACTCATTGCATATGCATTTAGATTCTAGTGAGTGCTAACACCCTTGAAAATGTTTGTGAAAATATGTTAACACACATGCACAAGGTGATACACTTAGTGATTAGCATATTTGAGCAAGGGTGGCAAAGTTTGAGAAGTGGAGGAGCTGTCCTGAGGTGACCAGACGCTGCTCTGGCAGGGACCGGACTTAGCTAGGTGCGTCCGGTCAATTATAGCCGTGAAGGTGAAATCTCGGTTTTTGAACGGATGCTGGCGCGAGGAGCTGATCGGACGCGACGGTGGTGCATCCGGTCGAGTGTGACGTATGCTGACGTGGGACATTTATGAAAGTGCATCTGGCCCTTTAGTGGGTTTTGAATGATTGAATGACAACGTGATTAAAAGTCTAACCCATTTGCTAAGTGTAGACAGGTAATAGGTTATCTCACAGGTACTTAATGAAAACCAAAATGATGTGTTGTTGTATAAACAATCTAGTTCAAGCACAAGACAACAATGCAAATAGAATTCATGCAAAGGCTTATTTATTGTGGGATTTCCATGTACTGTGTGAAAGCAAGCTTGTAAGAATTAATTAATGAGGCATGAGGGATTGCATATGGAATGGTCTCATATTTGAAGCTTTCTAAATTGAAATGAAAAAGATAACAATACAAATGAATGGTTGATTCAATACAGGATGTGACTTGATGGCTTGAGATGGTGAAGATAGCAAGGAAAGGCTTTGAGGTACTAAGCAAGGGTGAAGCGCAAGTGACGGCTTGGCAGCCAAAGAACCTAGCTAGGGTGAAGAAGGAAGTACTTGCATTTAGTTGAGGTACTAATCAAGCTATGATGGTCATGTAAATGTGAAGGATCAAATCACTATTGAAGTGTTTGATGGAAGTGACTTGATACATTTGGGATTACTCAAATTTGATGAATGGAATCAAGTCATGTGCTCAATATGGTTATGCTCAAGTACAAAGATCAATATCAACATGTTGGCAACCTCACTTGATGAAGATTAAAAGAGACGGCATCAATTTCAAAGAGATCAACTCAAGTGGTATAAATTTGTTTTTCATTTAATCTTGAGTTTAATAGGAATGTCGTACTATTAAGAGGGATGCATCATGTTGATAGATAATGTTTCATAAGTGCTTAAGCCAACCCATGTGAGTTTTGAGTGTTTGAGAGACAAAAGAGCTAACTTGTGTTTTGTTGGTCTGGCAATCCTAGACGTGTCCGGTATGTGCCAAGCCACGATAAAATTCTTATTGTTCTCGGGTTGGTTCGTCGGGAGTTCCGGCATAGGTCGGGAGTTCCAACATTTCGCGCTTAACTAACTTAGAGGGTTCACTGTCCTGGTCATACCGGACGTATCTGGTATAGACGGCCATAAGCCAACGGCTAGATTTCAAAAGCCTTGAGGGTCGGGAGTTTCGACGTGAGTCAGGAGTTCCGACGTGAGTCGGGAGTTCCGATGGTCAGAAGTTTCGGCATGAGTCGAGAGTTCCGACACCTCACATACTTTAACTCAGTTACATGGTTTCCAAATATGCTGAGGGTCGGGAGTTCCGACGCCTCACATTGTCATTGTAAGGTATGGCAATGGCTATAAAACGGCTAGTTTTCCAAAGGGGCTATAAATACCCCTAAGTCTCCACCTTTGGAGGCTACTGATTCTGCTGGTTGCTATACATGTTTTTGAGCCTTGCTAACTCTCCCAAACCCTCTCTTAGTGAGTGTGTGATCCAAATAGCAAAATCCATTTATGGGTTAAGAGAGAATTTGAAAAAGAGAGCAAGCCACCACTTGAGCACTTATGCATATTGTCTATTTCATGATTCGTATTTGTTACTCTTGGACTCTTCGGTCCTAGACGGTTAGGCAGTCGCCAGGAGAGCACCCTGAGATATTGTGGCGTGCCTCAGGAAAGTTTGTAACGAGTCGATTTCGCTGCCTCAGAATCAACTAGTGGAAGGAGGAAAAGGTGTTGAAAAGGACTATGGCTAGAGTGACCTTCGTGGTATCCTCTAGGGCATGACCTTCGCTGGGTCGCCCGTAGCCTCCTCAACGGAGAGTAGGACTCGAACGAGTTCGAACTTCGGTAAAACAAATATCGTGTCTCAATTTGTATTTCATTGGATATTTGTGTTGCTCTTGCTCTTATGCAGGTTATCTATGTATATTGTCATATCTAGTAGGTACCTGCAATTTGATTTGAAGTTAGAAATCGAAAGAAGTAAGTTTAGGGTTGTTCCACTGAAACCGTGTATACCTGGACACGTCCGGTATTGATCACTGTGCCAGGCTTGTTCTAGCTGAACATGTGCATACCTGGACACATCTGGTATTTTCTACCTGTGCTGAATATATTCATTCTCTGTTCTAACTTTGTGTTGTAGGGTTGTAGCTTCTAGATATATTCTTTATACCTTGTATACTCTGTGGCTAACTTGTGAGGGGTGGTACTACTCTTTATTTAGAGTTTCCATTTTGGAAACTCCCTTTACTAATCGTTTCTACATTTAAAGGTGTTATTTTTTAGAAACACCTATTCATCCCCTTCTAGGCGGTATCCTAGGTCCTTTCAGTTTGAACTTGGAGCGCAATGGGAGAAGGGATCAGATGCTAGCCTGCGTCCAGTTCGAGGTTGAGCGGGCGTGTCCGATCGACAAAAATCATCTCTAGACCCTTACTGGATCTGATCAGACGTGAGGTGTCGCAGAGTTAGGTGGTGGCAGCGTTGCGTCTGGTCATTGTCTTGGGCGCTTGGGCGTGTGCGTGATCGGACATGACTCTAGCGCGTCAGGTCAGTTCGCGAGTGCGTCCAGGTCTCTACTTAAGCGCGAGCGAGTACAGTCAACCATTGAGATCGAGCGGCTATGGTCAAACGAGTGGGACATGTGGTAGCAGATGCGTGACTGGATGCTAGGACATGTGCGTCTGGTCAACCCGACCGGTGTGTGAGGTCAGCACGCAGAGCTACCCCTTGTGTGCCCAACGACTCTTTTTGTTTGGGACCTCTATAAATAGGGGTTGGCCAGGCTTTGTCTCACTCTCTTGGCCATTTTCATTGACATAGCAACCTAGTGAGCTAAGCCAAAGCCGTTCCACTCATCTCTATTATTGATTCATCATTTTTGTGAGATTAGGAGTGAATCCAAGTGCATTGCTTGAGTGATTGCATCTAGAGGCACTTAGTGATTGTGTTTCGCTGTAGAATTCATTTGTTTCTTTTGGTGGTTGCTGCCACCTAGACTAGCTTGGTGCAGCAAGAATCATTGAGCAGGAGAAAGGTGATTGTCTCTTAGCTTCGATAGTGGTGATTGTGAGGGGTTCTTGACCTTTCTCCGATAGAGAGCCAAAAGGTACTCTAGTGGATTGCTCGTGGCTTGTGGATCCTCATCTTGTGTTGGTTGTGCGGCACCCGATTGCAGGTTAGGCGTGTGATGCCTATTAGCGCGTGAATCTCCAAGTGAGTGAATCGTCACAATAGGGACTAGCTTGCCAGCAAGCAAGTGAACCTCGGTGAAAAATCATTATGTCATTTTGTCTCCGAGGATTTCTTTAGTATTCATTGATATATTGTGATTGATCACTTCCCATGGCGGTATAGCCCTCCTACCTCTCTTGTACATTTACTTTCTTAGTGTACCTAAGCTCTTTAGTGTAATTAGTTTTGAGAGCTAGCTTGTGTCTTGTCTAGTGGTTAGTGAGGCTCTTTAGTTAGTCTTTGAGAGCTCACTAACTTAGTGGTAGTGACTTAGCCTCGTTGTGTGAATTAGAGACAATAGCAACTAGAATTATGGATAGGAGGCTTGCATTTTGAGTAGGCTAGCGCAACACTCGCTTCGCTTTATAATTGTCTAACCACTTGGCTTAAGTGTTATTGTAGAAATTTTTATGGGTTATTCGCCCCCCCTCTAGCCATTAGGACCTTTCACAAGCTCACCAACTCGAGCTTGACTCAGTCCTACCTAAGCTACCTCCTATGAAACACACTACCATAGGACAAATCCAAGCTAGGCGCCTCTCCCCGTGTGCCAAGTACTACTTTGTGATAGGGAATGAGCTATCAAGGCAAGCAACTATTACACAATTGAAAGCTCTAGTTTAGTTTTGGTGAATTGATGGAACCCTAAGTGCTAACCTAGTTTATCAAGTGATCATGATATAGATAGCACTCCAAGTGGTGAAGCAAATGAAGATCATGACATGATGATGGTGATGCCATGGTGATGATCTAGTGCTTGGACTTGAAAAGAAGAAAGAGAAAAACAAAAGGCTCAAGGCAAAGGTATAAATGGTAGGAGCTATTTTGTTTTGGTGATCAAGACACTTAGAGAGTGTGATCACATTTAGGTTCGATAGCCGTACTATTAAGAGGGGTGAAACTCGTATTGAAATGCGGTTATCAAAGTGCCACTAGATGCTCTAACTCATCGCATATGCATTTAGGATCTAGTGGAGTGCTAACACCCTTGAAAATGTTTGTGAAAAATATGCTAACACATGTGCATAAGGTGATACACTTGGTGGTTGGCATATTTGAGCAAGGGTTAGAAACTTCACCGGTGAAGTGTCCGCTCGTAGAGTGCAGACAGTCTAATGGTGCCACCGGTGCCCTAAACTCAGGTGAACGTGGTCACTGTAAGTTATCAGATGCTGGTCTCTGAAGGACCGGTGTGTCTGGTCAGTAGTAGCAGAAGAAGCGCAGCGTCGGTCGTCGACCGAACGCTGGCGCTGAAATGACCGAACGCTGGCTAGCTGCGTCTGGTCACACTGACATGGTCATGCATAGGGGAAACGCCAAGTGACCGGACGCTGGGTGAGTCCGGTCGAGCATGACCGGATACGTCCGGTCGTGAAAAAGTCGTCTCTGGATGCTTACTGGAAACGATCGGACGCTGGGGTTCAGCGTTCGGTCACTTTGAGCTGCTACTTCCGGTCGTCACTTGACCATTGAGATTGGGCGATCAACATTTGAAGAGAGGGGACACGTGGCACGCATCGCGTGACCAGACACTGTGGTCCAGCGTCCGGTCACCCTGTGTTGTGCCCAGTGAAGGGGTACAACATCTCTATTTCATGGGGGCTTCTATTTAAGCCCCCATAGCCGGCTCAAGCTCATTCTCTTGGCCATTGCATTGACATAGCAACCTTGTGAGCTTAGCCAAAGCCCTCCCACTCATCTCCATCATTGATTCATCATCTTTGTGAGATTGGGAGAGAATCCAAGTGCATTGCTTGAGTGTTTGCATCTAGAGGCACTTGGTGTTCGTGTTTCGCTGCGGGATTTGCTTGTTACTCTTGGTGGTTGCCGCCACCTAGATGGCTTGGAGCAGCGAGGATCGTCGAGCGGAGGTTGGTGATTGTCTCCGGCTCTGATCGTGGTGATTGTGAGGGGTTCTTGATCTTTCCCCGGCGGAGAGCCAAAAGGTACTCTAGTGAATTACTCGTGGCTTGTGTGATCCTCATCTTGTGTTGGTTGTGTGGCACCCTATTGAGGGTTTGGCGTGTGATGCCAATTAGCGCGTGACCTCCAAGTGAGTGAATCGCCACAATGAGGAGTAGCTTGTCGGCAAGCAAGTGAACCTTGGTAAAAAATCATTGTGTTCATCATTTGATTCCGAGGTGATTGGTCTTCATTGGTATTCATTCTTGTGATTGTTTGGCTCCTTCCTCGACACTGGCGGTATAAACATCTTGCTCGCTCTCTTTACATTACCGCAAACTAGTTGTTAAGCTCTTTAGTGTAGCTAGTTGTGAGAGCTTATTAGTTTGGTTAGTGTGGCTCTTTAGTTAGCTTTTGAGAGCACACTAACTTAGTGTAGTGTCATGGCTATTGTGTGGATAGAAACTATATAAACTAGAATTGTGGTAAGTAGCTTGCTATTTTAGTAGGCTAGCGTAACACTTGCTTCGCCTCATAATTGTCTAACCAGTTTGTTAAGTGTTGTTGTAGAATTTTTTTAATAGGCTATTCACTCCCCCTCTAGCCATTAGGACCTTTCAACAATATCCACTCAAGAGTCTCCTATCATCATGTGGCACCAAAGTCACTAGTTGGTAAGGCCTTCTGAGTTCTAACAAAGCTTCTGCTGGTTAATCACAGTTTGCTAACACGGGTCACATCATACGCACATGCGAGGGTTGATAGTAATATGCTCGGCAGACATACATGCCAATTGACTCAGGAGTTCTAGATGATTCCAATCCCATGGCCCTTTGTTGTTTGGGGGCTCTAGACATTGTTGATCCCCTCAAAACGACACCTAGGGGCTACAACCATCTCTATGTTGTGGTGGATAGATTCACCAAATGGGTTGAGTCCAAGCTGGTTGTCAAGATAACTCCATAGAGGGCCATTGATTTTTTCTAGACATTGTCTATCGATTTAGCATCTCAAATAGTATCATCACCAACAATGGCACTCAATTCATAAGCAAAGTCCTATTTCAATTCTATGATGACTACAATACTCGACTCAATTGGGTTGCGGTGGCACACATGCACCAAAGGCCAAGTCAATAGGGCCAATTGTAACGACCCAAAAATCCATCCTTTTAAGACTTTTGCTAAAATTCTTGTTAAACCTAAATCTTCATTCTTTGCCGAGTCAAGCCGAAGAGCCAAAGCCTTTGACATGAATACATAGCCCACACTTGTGGCATGCATGTTGATATATCTTATGCTCAGGTAGATAATTCCATAAGTGCACAAAATATCGTTATAGCACTTCACCTGGAAGTATTCCAGGTATCGGATTTTTATCCTCAAGGAAAGTTTATGTCTAAGAGTATTGATGAATATAATTTACATGAATAGTATCACAATCAACTACCAAAGTCTAGATGGGGTGAACGATAGTAATAGGGTAGTGTGACACCGAAGGATAGAAGGGTAACTTAAGATAAATGACATAGCTAGTGGGAGGACAATGACTGAGTATAAATTTCCTAAGATCTTCTCTACCACTATGATCAACACTGGTATAGAACTTTAGAAAATACAACTAAGACCAAGGTATAGCAAGCTAGGATTCAATGGCACTTCGGGGCATGACCCAAACCATTAGCGGAAAAAGGATGAGAAGGGTGTTTGGATTAAGCCGCAAAGAGCCCTACAATTCAAGAACCAACCCGAACATGGTGCACTACGTAGGCTAGGCAGGGCTTTCACCACCTCCTAGCTACCACAAATCCATAGTGGCAGGTTGTAAACCAAGGTACCTGATAGTATAAACACTACATTTATACTATAATTATACTACTCTAATCCTGTGGGACGGATTAGACTTGAGCATTCACTAAGGAACGAGGAAACCCGTGCTACTAAACAAGACTAAGATCGTATAACATGTTACTCGGGGCTACAACTTGAATGTGCACTTGAAAGGTTTGAAAAGTTGGTGGAGCTTAGAAAATAAAATTGGTTTTCCGATTGGAGGAAATAAATACGCCCACAACGGATCTCGGCCCAAAAAGGCCGCAGTGGCGGCGGCCGAATCTGCTCGCTCCAGCGGAACAGCGCCCACATATCCCAGCAGCGCCAGTGTCCAGGCATCCCTTTGCACCGCTACACTACACGTGCAGCCGTAGCGAGTTGTCGGTGTCGCATGCGACATTTCAAGTGAACTCTAGAGACTTCGGCAGCTGCGTATAAAAGCAGCGCGTCAATGGACATCCAGGCAATCCGCAACCCAGATGGTAAAGAGAGCACAAGCTTGGGTGGGTGTTTCCGTGAATGGAATTTCACTAGAAACCACGCGCGGCGTTGCCGCGCGCCTGCTTGCGTCGGCCTGTCCCAATTTTTATAATTTAGTCTTTTTTTAAGAAAATTTACATTTGGTCTCCTGAAAGACGTAAACTCATCTTTGAACCCTGAAGGTCGGCGCCAGGACTCATGACGTCGATGTAACACGTCTCGGCGCCACAGATCTTACTCCGAGATGCCTGACCGTGCACAGCAGGGCATCCTAGGTGGCGTTCGCGTGGGTGGTACCTCGGTGCCAGAACACATGACGCCGAGCCGAGCATGGATTCAAAAACCTCGGCCGCATCTCTCTCTCTCTCTCTCTCTCGTGCTCTGTCTCTGCCTCTCACCGCCGCCCTCATCGCCGTGTCAGCGCCCGCCGTCCACCCCGCGTCGGTCGCCTCCCTCGCTCCCCCATCCACTCCCTCAGCCGCCCTCATCGCCCCAGAGACTCCTCCGCGCGCACCGGCGGCGAGGGCGGCCTCTGCTTCTCCCCGGCGTCCCCGCCGGCCGGCGGGCGAGTCTGGCGGCACCCCCGCGCAACCGCTCGCCGTTCACCCCATCCGAGGTGCCGCCCGCTCCACCGCAGCAGGCCGCCGCCACGCCCCGTCGTCGTTCCATTCCCAGGCCACCCTCGTCACCCCTTCCCTCCTCCTCCTCGCTATTCGGTGGTTAGGGTGGCCCTGCCACCGCTCGTCGGAGCTCTCGCCTGTCGGCGGGCCTCCAGGCCCTACGCCCCTGCCCCTCCAGCACCCGCCCCACTCCTCTACGCCCCCTGCCCCTCCGGCGCCCACCCCCATGCAGTTAGGTAATTTTTTAGTTAAGTTAAATTAGTTAATCTACTTTAGGTAATTTAGTTAGTAATTTTTTAGAATATTTAGCAAATTTAGTTAGCAAATTTTGTTACATAGGTTGAAAGTTAGATGCGTATTTATTTAGTTATATTATATACTTAGGAATATATGTATGTAGCTTATTTAGTTAGATTAGATTGTTAGAGACATAATTAGGGAGTTAGTTACCTATTAATTTAGTTAGCTAGTTAGTAAGTGTAGTTACCAAAACTCTTATCTTGGTAGATAGTTAGGTAATTTAGTTAGCAAATATAGTTCGATATTATGGTTAGTTATCTTATAATAATATACCCGTAATAACTTGGTTGATGTGCATACCAACTAGATAGACAACGTAGTCACCCTGTATCATGTAGGAAGTGTGGAGGAAGATGAGTTTGGTAATGTCAGTTTTGTTGGAATGTAAAGGGTGCCAGTGATATTCGATGATCGGCCATTATTTTGTGAGTTGTTTGGTAGGGCTCGTGATGAGCTTAAATGCAATTCAAATAAAGATGTCATCTTAGTTGAGGGGGTACTTCACCATGGCAGGTCAGAGACAATTTTGAGGCGCTTGGTCCCAATTGCATCAGAGGCTCAATGGGACAAACATGTCAAAACTGTCATGAAGAATGAGTTTCAATGTTTGGATTTGGTTGTGCGGAAGTTGTCCAATGATCCCACCCCTCATGGGTATTCACCCCCTAATGTTTATTCATCCCCTCATGGGTTGTCACCAGTACTAGAGAATCTGGCACCCTCTGAGCTTCTGTTACCCAACCGTGAGGTGGATGTGGAACATGCGGTTGTGGTGCCCGATGCTCAATCCGCCCCCAATGAGATTGGTGTATGTCCTAGTGTTCGTGTAGAATGTGGAACTGATGATGTTGTAGGTGCCCCTCGGAAGATCCCTTTGACCCAGAATCATCCTAGTAAGTGATTTGGTAACACTTTGGCTTTCCTTATTCTTTGTTCATTCCATTCCTTTGTCTCAGTGCTATCCATATTTATGCTTTAAATGCAGGATGACAATCCTGATAATGATAGTTGTGCTCCTGTTCCTCCATCAACCAACATGGACCCAGGGTTTATGGCCTCTAACAGTGTAGATGTTGATATTACTGGATGATGAGGAGCCTTATGGCACAGCAAGGGCCGTTGATTCTAATGATGACCACCCAGTTGCAGCTTTGAGCGAATAAAAAATAGAGCTCATCAGACGCTTGTGTCCTGATCGTGATCCACTGGTTCATGAATTCAACAACCTTAGTCATTCTCAACATGCTTATGGAGAAGGAAGAGATGACGAGCTGCTAGAGGCTCCTGAGGCTGATAACAGCGTGAAAATTCAGAAAGGGCGTGGTCTTTAAGGACTTGCCCACCTTAAGAAGGTGGCTACATGGAATATTCCTGTGAGGCGTAAGAGACCATTCAAGGTGAGGACACTCCTACTGTGGAGCGCCATTACACTGGTGGTGTGCGAGATGACAGATTGCAATTGGAGGGTCTGTGCTCGCAAACAAAAGGCCACAGAGAAATTCAAGATCACCAAAATTGTAGGTCCACACACTTGTGCCCAGACAGATCTAAAATAGAAGCATAGACAGTTGACCTCTACCCTCATTGCCTAGAAAGTTATACACAACTTTGAAGGGTCAGCCTAACTTGAAGGTTAGGACAATTATGGAGATGACTAAGGAGATATTTAAGTATGACATAAAGCATGGGAAAGCATGAAGGGCAAAGCAATGGGCCGAGAAGATGATATATGGGGACTGGGAGGAGGGGTACGAGTAGTTGCCTACAATATTCAATGCAATGAAAGCAGCAAATCCAGGCATGCATTACGTGTATATCCCGAAGCCGGAATGAATGGAAGGATGGGAGGCAGATATTCTTTCGTGCATTCTGGTGCTTTCCCCAGTGCGTCGAGGCCTTCAGGCACTGTCATCTAGTGTTATCCATTGATGGTACTTTTCTGCTTGGCAAGTACATGGACACACTTTTGGTAGCCATTTCGTGTGACGCAGATAACGTATTAGTTCCTTTGGCTTTCGCTTTGGTGGAGAGGGAGAACAAAGATAGCTGGAGATGGTCCTTGTGGCTTGTTAGGATCCATGTCGTTGGCCCTCATACGGAGGTAGGTGTCATATCTGATAGACACTAGGGCATACTCAGTGCCGTATAGGAGTAGATTCCGGGGTATGCACCTTTGCACCACCGTTGGTGCACTCGACACCTTGCTAAGAATTTACTTTGGAAGGATGGTACGAAGGACAACTTTCCTCTATTCGAGGAGATTGCTCGCATGCTTGAGGTGTCGTTATTCGAGGAGAAGTTGGAGTGGCTAAAAATGGCATCAAATGCAGAAGGTAGGCAGTGGTTGAGAGGATTGATGAGAGAACCTGAGAAATGGACAAGAGCCAACGACGTTGGTGGATGGAGGTACGAGTTTTAGACTAGCAACATGGCGGAGTCATTTAATAGTGTACTCAAGGGTATACGTGCCATGCCCGGCAATGCCATTGTATCATTCACCTTTTATAGGCTAGTTGCATGGTTTAACGAGAGACACGCTCAAGCAATGGCGCTACAGAGTAATAATCAGAAATGGGTATCTAAACCTAAGAAGCATCTTGACAAGGCAAAGGAAAGGGCTGCCACACATGACGTCGATTGCTTTGACCACAGCACCGGCAAGTACCAGGTCATAGAAAGGGGTGGTACAACGTCCGATGGTGAGGTCCAGACATCAAGGAGTTATATTGTGGTACTTAGTAATTTCTCATGCCGATGTGGGAAAACTAGGCAGTACCACTTTCCTTGTTCTCATTATGTTGCAGCATCTCAGCATCGTAACTTTGCCTACGAGACCCAGATACAATGGGAGTTCAGTGTTGACAGCCTTGTACAGACTTGGTCTCCCCGTTTCGAGCCTTTCCTAGACGAGGGTCAGTGGCCACCTTACACTGGGCCGAAATACATTGCGGATCTAGGTACACGTTGGGACAAATGTGGAACCCGAAAGAGGACGAGGCACAAGATGGATCATGGACCAGGTTTCCGGTAGAACGAGGTGAGGGAGAGCAACCCCCTTTCTTACTGGCTCCGAGCAGAACCAATGTGACAAATGTGGTAGACTTGGGCATAATTCACGTACATGCCATTGGCCGCTTAGTCAGGTGAAAATAACTAATGTTTCACATGCATGTTTACTACTACCAAAAAGTTATTTATTTGTTCATATAAAACTAATCAGTACTTTCTCATTATATTTTGTAGGATGCAGTCGTTCCACCTGCTAGAGCCATACTACGAGGAAGAACCACCGAGGACGACTCATCGCGAAGGGGGAGGTAACGACTTTACTTCTGCTTGTTATTTTTCCTCTGCACATGTACTTGTGTTCATGAATTAATCTAATAATTTCTATTCTTTGCAGGAACTGTACCCTCTTCGTCCTCGAACCCATGATAAGTTTGAGGACATGTGGTACGACGACTGGAACACTCCTCTCCTTGAGAGGGCTAGACTTGACGTTGTATCGTTCCAGGTTCGCCGTGGGTTGCCTGCCCCACACGAACGAGAACTTCAGTGCGTACCTATCTTGGTACAGACAGGCAACAAGGACCAAGCTGAAGGTGCAATGGACCCAAATAGACTGCCGACATTGAGTCCTCCGACGATGAACAAACGTCTTACGATCTTGCGACGAGGGCCGGGACACAGGTGGAGCTTGCGCCGATCCTAGGACCGAGTGGTAATATCAACTATAACCCCATCATTTAAATAACATTCATAGACTTAGGTGCTTAGGTTCTTCAGTGAGGCTGATGCAAATTTGCTGCTCTTAATAAAGATTTCTTAGTTTATCTTTTTCTCTTAATATAGAAATAGAAATTTATACCATGTGTGCATGTGATATTTCATAGCCGATAACTATTTTAACAATCATTGGGAAAGGGCATCACAGAAGAATGCATTATTAACTAACATGTAATGGACTCGATATTCAACCCCCTGATTTCATCACAAATTCACATGAAAATGCCTGAGGGCCCTTCCCTGTAATTGCTTCCTGAACTTTGGCACTACACCTCATCACCTAGCTAACTCGTAGAACTTTGAAACAGAAGGGATAGTCCCCTACTGGTTAATATATACTTTATCACAAGGATAACATCCACAGCTCAGAACTTTTAGTAATAAATTATGAGTTCTTTTGGCATTTGACTTTCAGTTGAAAAGTGCCTTGGAATATCTCAAGTATTATACTTCACACAAAGCTAACTTGTACAGTTAAATTAAGTAGTTGCAAAGGTACCATAACAACTATTAGCTGCAGCAATCTTTCAAAAAAAAAAAAGAAGCTGTAGCAATATAGAACAGGCTTATAGCTAAGCAAGCTCTGAGATAATCGACACAGTCAAGCAGCATATATATAAAAAAACAATCTGAGCTCAGTCATGTACTTTTCAGTTTTCATGACTAGTCAGTTTTGAGGTTAACGTGACAGAGCTTTCATTTTTAATTTCTGTTACCATGCTATGAAAAGGCAGGTGCTTGTTACCGGCCACACTTTCTCTCTAGCCTTTTTGACTTTGCTGGGTGTTCATCGACGGCTTGGCAAGGCACAGCAGTCCTTGCAATCTGTCTGTCTATGTTCTTCCTTTTGGCAAGGGGAGAGAGAGGGGATACCTTGCTCGTGAAGATGTATGGATCAAATCCAAGTATCCAAGGTGAAATTCGTCGATTCAAGAGATTGGGTGGGTTAGGGAGAGAAAGAAACCGAGAGGGAGGAGGAAGAAATGAGAGCAACCTCGGCAAGGGAAACTTAGCCGTAGGTTTTGAATCCATGCTCGGCGCCAGAATACATGGTGCCGAGCTCGACGCCATGTGTTCTGACGCCGAGGTACCGGACCACGCGAACGCCACCTAGGATGCCCTGCTGTGCATGGCCAGACACCTCGAAGCCAAGGTCTGTGGCGCCGAGACGTGTTACCTCGGTGCCATGAGTCATGACGCCGACCCCCTAGGGTCCTAAAGATGAGTTTAAGTCTCCCAATGGAACCAAACTATAAATTTTCTTAAAAAAGGGTCAAATTGTAAAAAATTAGGTTGGCCTGTTGGGTCATGTCCATATATGGTGACAAGCGATATGCCTCCGTTGCCTCCCCTATGAGACAGATAGGATTGTTTAAAGCATGTTGTTTCTAAAGTATTTTTTTTAATTTTGGCATTGGCAATCAATATTATGGATAAGAGAGTATATACATATTTTTTTTTTAATTTTGGCATTGGCAATCATTTAAAAAAGAGATTTCTTGATATTATAGATAAGACAATATATACATATATGATGCTCCTCCCAATAATATAGTATATTTTCTAACAAAAAGGGGTTTCTTGCTCGTTGTCTCATGGTCTGTTGGATAATAGCTGCCTAGCTTTATTACACGGTGTGCTTCAACAATAGCTGAAACTTTTTTTTGTGATGTCCTCATTGCTCTGGTCTGTGTTTCCGAAGCATCATTGAGCACACTGTAAAATTGATAGAAATTAATATTTGTTGAACTATAAGAAATTCGAAGAAATTGCTGTTGCAGCGTATGTTTTTTGTTACCCTAGTAGTGTTTGTACTGCCATACACAGGCCAAATCACAGCTGCAAGCATCTGAACCAGATACACGCAGAGATTTTGCTGATGCTTTTGTCCTTTTTTTTAGCTTAGTGTCGTTGGAGCGGCATCCTCCTCCTATTGACAGATAAATATCAAGAAATTGTAGAGATAAACTATTTTTACATATTGTTATTAATATTTATTAGAATTTTTGCTAAATTCAGTATAACGGTATCATTTACTTGCCTTGTCATCAACATGTCTTGAAAGTTGAAATACTCTTTCAGGCAGCTGTTTGATTAAGATTTTCTCTCTGGTCTGGTAAGGAGACAGACAATTTTAATATTGAGTTGGAGCATACGGTGATAGGTTGGAAAAAATATTGGAATCATATACATATAGAGATGCATGCATCGGATTTGCGTGCAACATGGCGTTTGTGCATGGAAGAAAATGCATAGCAGTCACTGTTCCCGAAACGCAGACTAATTTCATTTTATTATTACAGGCATGCTAAAGTTAGTTTCTATGTCAAATGGAGGAACATTTGAAGTCTTGAATTGTAATGTGGAACTAAATGAGTAAATTTTTAATTCTTTTGCATGCTGACATCAGGACATGCTATTCTCAATAAAATGCGGTAAATCTGGTTTTGTAGCAGACTATGGTCAGACAAATTAATTTGGCACCTTCACTCATCTGTGCAAGGTGACAAGGGATTTAGACATCAGCAACATCCATTGAATCCACGCCCCAGTAATTGAAATGGAAGGATACAAGGTACAAAGCTTACTGGCACAGAAAGCACGAAGGGTTTCAGCCTTTGGTACATCATTGTTGTCTTGCACAGAAAGTACACCAGTTTGATTGCCACCATCGTCCCAAATGAACTGAATATATATACCATCATTCATCAATGGTAGACAATGCCTATGCAGAGGCAAACCATTCTAAAGCTACAGCTGGTGGTACTTACCTTGGCCAAGAAATTTATGGTTGGTGAGAAGTACAATTGCATCAGGATATACCGTGTCACAAACACATATAGTGAGCTTAATCGCAGGGGATAAAATAATCATGGGATTGCTCTGAACTTTCTTGATGCGTAACAGCTCTGAAGTATTATGTTCAAGGAATCAAGGTATTTGTAGCCTGCAAAGACTATTGTTTTAAAAAATTAAATTCAGCGTTCGAGCATGCTTACATTCGAGGATTGTATAGGTGCAGTTTGTCTGCTTTTTTCAACATGTAGGACTCCCTGTTGACTAGCAGACATATCCACTTCATTCTTCTCTCTGCACAGACCTAAGCATGGTTATTTGACCACTAACCAAAACTGTTACAGAGGCAAATCATCGAGCACATGGTGTGCGTACTGCATAGTTAGTAACCACCATGGTCTCCACTGTAGGTGTCAGGCACAAATGCGATTGGCGCAACGCCAGCGAGGCAGCGAGCAAGCCGGGGCTTGCAGCGGCACGAGAGGGTCACAGGAGGCGGCGACACTGACTTCCGCATCGCCAAGCGGCGCTGGCCGCAGCCCCCTTGCGGCTCTAGAGCTGGCACTTGTCGCGCTCAACAGCAGGTCATTCGCCGTGATCGTTCTCGAGAAGAAGTGCAGTGGGCATCTCGGGGCGTGACAATCTGAGAGGGGGAGGGGCCGAGGGGGAGGAAGCAACAGCGACTGTGACTATCGCGGAGGTGGTGAGGGGGACGGAGCGGCGGCGGCGTGTGGCCGTCGAGCGGCGTTAATGGCCGTGCCCGCCTCGCCGGAGGGCGAGGGCCGCACCCATCACCCATGATGTGGTGGTTCTCCGGGGGCCGCCACGCCCACGCCAGCCGGGTTCGCGGACGGAGCACAGGCGGACCGACGGGAAGCACGGAACGGAGGGGCGACGGCGGCGCTATTGCAGGTCTTGGACGAGCCCGATGGGGAATTCGAGAAGGAGCGAGACGAGGCGATGGGTCGTTAACGGCCTAACGGGCACGCCACACGCTACCGGGTGAATGACGAGCAGTTTGGGACCGACCTATGCACGATCGGACGTTCCATATTGAGTCTTAGCCAGATCTGACGGATTAGCGGGTTTAGTGGACGACGTGGCCCTATCCCTAGCCTGCTTTTAGCGCTATGAATCGTATCTAGAGAGAGATTTTCAGGCCCCAGTAAGCGCTCTGCGCTTGGCTTATAAACCGTATTTTTTCAACCAGCGAACAATATTTTTCTCTCACAATAAATCAGCCAACAATACTTTCAACCATGGCTTATCAGCCGTGCGAACAGAGCAAAGGCTTGTGTAGGTTTGCAGCTAGCTACCAGCCGTTTCTTTGATCCACATACTACAGATTTTTTTTTTTACTTTTCAAGCACAACTTTGTATACAAGTTGCAAGTAAAACCATTGGCCAGTGCCCTTTGATGCTTTCAGAGAGCTTATTTCTTTTAGCCGACCTGAAAAATCCGTGGTTCAACCAGAGTCCCGGTTGGAGGAGCGCTCCCTGCCGGGTAATCCTATGTACAGCTCCGTCTCCACGTCCATGTCGTCATTGCTCGGTGGCGCCGGCAGGTTAAGCGGCCAAGGAGGGAGACAGCGGTTCAGGACTGGTGGCGCCTCCAGTGGAGGCTGGAGGTTGCGCTGCTGCAGCGATAAGAACAGCAGGTTAACTTTTACAAAAAGCAAGCAACACATGACTTGTTTAGGTTATGTACACACATGATGGCTCTGAGATTGTCTTTCTTGCCCATATTATGTTAAGAATTTAATTTGCAGTTTGCGATGTTAAAGAAAAAACTCAACTCCTGAAAGTGGACTACCCAGCCATCATGTATGTACATAACCTAAGTCACATGCGTTCTCTAGCAGTTGTTCCTATCATTAAGAGTTTATTTCAGGAGTTGCGCATATCATTACGAGGGCATTTTCCAACACCAGAGTTGAGAAAAGGCCCCGAACTCTGCTGCGCAGCGGAAGCTCAACCAACACACTGTACATGCGTTCTCTGCAGCTTGCAATGCTGTTTGGGTACCAGACTACCAGGTGGTTCGTTTCATTTACCTTATCGCGCAATTCTTTGTTGTCTTTGAGCAGGGTCCGCTCCTGGAAGTGGTAGAAGTAAGAAACAGCAGAGGTCAGGGAATGGGTCACTGTAGAGTTTCAGGATACTCTGGGCCTATGCGCTATGTTACCTTCTCCTTCAGCTTGGCTATCTGCTGCTCCAGCAGTTGTGTCTGTCAAAACAAAAGTAGGATGCATATCAACTTGGGCGAACAACAGTATCTTTGTTATCGTCTATGCAGTAATTTCAGAGACTAGGGTTTATGTGGCAGGTCTAGCATTAACTAACCCTCTTTCCTCTGATGACGTGAAGACTCTTCGCCAGTTTAACCTCCAAATTGTGCAGTTCTTCAATGGAGCATTCTTCTAAATTTTCACCCAAGAACTTTCTGCAACTCATGTAAAGACAATGAATGGCTGGCCTTTTTGCTCCGAGGAATGTCATTAATCTTTAGTAAAATACATGATTACTTACCGTTTGGTCTTTTCAAGGGCTTCGAGTCTATTTGCCAAGCTTACGGCATCTGCTTTGACTTGCTGCACTTTCAGATGATTGAATGGTAAAAGATAAGTGCGCAATCAGATACATTCTGTCATGAGAGTAAGCCCCCAAATATTTACTGCAAGTTCCATTTTATATTGTGAACACTGGCCTAACCGCAAGAAGATTATTCTACCCATGTTTTGAAGTGATGCTGTATAACATTACTTTAATGCCTTGGAGGTAAAAGTATTCAGGTCAAAATATTGACCTTATTCCTTACTTTTCAATTAAGCGTGTCAGCACCTTCGTTGCGGTTTATATATATAAAAACTGTCATGTAAATTCACTTTCAGGTTTGCTGTATTTAAGTGAAGATGCAATAGTCAAAAGATGTGTTTAGTAGATACATCAGCCACATGAAAAGTAATAGAATCTGAAACAATGAGCAAATTAAGTATCTTCCGAATAAAAAACATCTCATTGATATAAAAACAAGAAAAATAGCCGTCAATCACTTCAGATATTCATATAAGTAGTAGTACTAACTCTATCTGTCATGATCAAAACCAGGTAGGTCATACATACTATACAGTGAGAACTTCACCCGTATATCTTGTTGAACAGTCTTGTTATTGACATTTTCCCTTGTGTACGTCCTATAGCGGTCAATTGTTTTCTGGAGGCTGCAGAATGAAGCAAACAGTAAGAAAATAATAATATTTCTTAAAAAAAGTTGGGCATAACATTAGTTGATCGCTGACATTATTCACATTATTCATCGACTTAGAATCTTATCATTGATAAAAAGTTAACCTTTCTGGCCAGAATTAGGAAAAAAAAGTACTTAATTGACATATTAGATACAAGGAACTTAGAAAGAACAAAAACCAAAATACGTGAGAATATGAGCCTTGGCTCAACTCTACTAAAACTATGTACTTACATGCGAAAATGATGCAAATATTATTGTACATCTGCGCATACTGGAGCTAAGCTGACAAGGAGAAAATAGTGTGCTAGCAATTTGGTTGAAGTTTAAGAAGAAATTATGCATGCTTTGAATAGGTTCTCAAAATTCACAACAAATTTATTTTTTGAAGCTTGTAGTAAACTGAAATTAAAATAATATTAGGCTATTTCAGATGAAAAAAACAAGAATACAATTAATGCTGTACACAAAAGAATGACCATTTCTTTTGTTGCACATCTACCCAAAGTCCAAACGCAGCTGATATGCAGTACTGCAGTCTGGAGATGATAATACCATTGTGCTAAAAAGCTGTAGCTGATGCATGATCGAGATATGGCTGAGTTTCCCAGTTGGAGTTAGAGTAGGATCAGTAATAAGGAGTTCTTGTTGTTAGAAAGACTATTGACTGGAAAATATTTCTAATGATTCCAAATTAGTAATGCCACAGGTGATTAGAAACATACAATAGTGAAGGGTATGATGGCTCATAAAGCTGATCAAAGAATCCTTATATTCAAGAATAAGCTAAAATAACCTTAGTGATTTTTAGGGGGAGTAAAACTTCCTTAACCAATTTTCCAGGGGCTAGATCTGAGATGAAGAGTATCAAAAGGTTGCTATTCTAATCAAGGGATACCACAATACTGTTAGGATAGCAACCTTTACAGGGGCTTCATGTATAGTCCACATGCATCCTCCTAAACCAATACTGTTAGGATACCACAATCCTATCATCTATAGTCTCATGTTCTCATCACTTCAGTGGAAATATTGCAATCACAGTCTAACACTGGATGTTAATTAGGAAGAAATGTGTAAATGCAACAGTGATCCAACCAAAAGAGAATTCACAAAAAAATGCAAAAACATTATGATCTGTAGTTTTTGGTGTTATTGACCTGCATCTTTAAAAGAAGGTTGGTGATGTAAGTTTTTCCGTAGGGAATCAACCAACATTGGCCTTAATTCGTGGTGATGATGCTATTTCAGAATCGGAAAAATCATCTTGTATAAATGTATTTTTTTTTTGCTTAGTATAAATGTAATTGTGCTTATAAAGCCCATAAGCCACTCCATTGACTAAGCACCTATCTCCATATTTGTATGACCCACACAAGAGAAATCATTAAATAAAATCTATAGAGATTTCTATAATGTGGCAGTACAATTCAATCAATAGTGAGAACAGACAATAAAGAAAATTCAAAGATTCTGTTTACAGTTTATAGCTAATGAAGAGAATAATCCCTGTTGGATGGGTGAGGACAACATTTAGGGTGAATCTATTGCACAAGGAAGAGGTTGACATTTTCAAGTTTAAGTAGGTAGTATACTTATATTCAGTATTCTTTTCGAAGGAGTCACAAAATAAAATGAGGGCAATGGAACATGTTGGTGCTAACTAACCTTCATCTTTGTCCATATATGCTAAGGTAAAAAATAAAACAATTATCTTTATTTCCCCTTAAATAGTGAAGTTTATTTTAAGTGAACAGATGCGGTACTCCATTGGATCCGAGATATAACTAAGTCCATCTACCCTTCTCCCAAGTGCACCAATTATAGGTCCATGATAACTCTAATACACATATTTTCTTCATTCTTGCAAGTCTACCCCTAGTTAACTGCACACTAGTAAATACCCCAGATGATGTTTTCAGTTTAACAGCCCGTTCGCTGGTTGGTTTCTGGGCTGATAAGCCCGAATAGTGCTGGTTTGTTGTGAGAGTAAAACACCGTATCATGGCTGATAAGCCCTGACTGAAACCAACAAGCGAACAGACTGTAAATTGGATACGAAAACTCATAGGATAATTTTTGTCATGGTTAGTCGGAGTTTCAAACACGGAGTGCCGAAAGCTTTAAATTGTCATGGCCCCGTTCGGCTTACCCCATATTCGGCTTGTTTTTTCAGCCGGAACAATGTTTTTCTCTCACAACAATTCAGCCTAGAACAGTGTTTTTCAGCCAATTTCAGCCAAGATTCAGCAAGCCGAACAGGGCCATTATATTCAACTTGCAGGTGCAATACATTAGATGATAAATGTGTGATCCGGAAGAGTGACTGCTAAAACATGAAAATAAGAACATCTTGTATTATCTGTTTCCTCAAATGTGCCAATCTACCCATCTACTCTGTGATCAAGAGGAGGAATCACGTGCACCTGCAGCAAGGATTTCGGGACTCCACCTGGTGATGGACCCCGGATGGTGTATACTCCACTGTTCAGCCTACAGGATCCAATTTAAAGCCTCCTTCGGATTTTTCCGTAGTGACCAAATTTGGAAAGCACAGGTGGAGAACAAGTGCAAGATTTTCACTTGGATTCTGCTGCATGACAAAATTCTCACGGCACAAAACCTACAAAAAAGAGGATGGACACACCAAGAACACTGCGTGCTTTGCAATGGCCCATTAGAAACTGGCCTTCACCTCTGCTTGTGCTATCCCTTTGCAAAGGCGGTTTGAGACCAAATCTATTCTCTTGGGAGAATTTCACTGAGCTGCAGTCCCAACAATAGGCTGAGCCCACCACATCAGAGCATGGTGGGAGGAGGCTGAGAAGAAAGTGCCTAATACCGGGCGTAGAAGGCTCAATGGGGTAGTGATCTACACATTTTCGAATATTTGGAAAGAGAGAAATAGGAGATTTTTCAACAATGAAGCAGAAACGGCGCTACAGGTGGCTGCAAGAATCAAAGACAGAGAGCAAAGAAAGAGAGCTTTCGCTTATGTTTAGCCGCTGCCTCCCCAAGATTGTTGGCTGTTTTTGTGTGGCTGTATTCCCCCTCCCTATTCGTTTTGGGCTGTCTCTCTTTGTTGCTTGTATACAAACTCTCTTTCCCTCTTACGTAATTGAAAGACAGAGCTCCTACCATTGTGTTCCAAAAAAAATCAAGAGGAGGAATCGATAAACCACTTGCTTTGTGCTTGTCCCTTCTCATGGGAATTTTGGTTTATTTTGCTGCAAAGATTGGGCTTGCAGGCTCTAACCGCATGGACTCACTCAGTACCTTATCCCATTTGTTTTTCTCGAACTCAGATCAGACATATATGCTATTGGATATTCTATTGCATCTCATATTTGTTTAACAAACCTTTGGGCAGTTGGACAATTGGGAATTATCAATCCAATTTTCATCCCCATTTAACTGCGGTCCATGAGTTTGCTATTGTGTGTTTCACAAAGCTTTTAATTTGTTATTTATCTCAAAATATCACAACTACTTCAATTTATTGCAAGTATTTTTGAAATATTGTTTACTCGTGGTTGATTTGCATTTAGTTTTAAAATCCTCAATTTGAATGAGCTTCCTTACAAAATAAGTGTAAGCTCACCTAGAGATTGCAAACCTGGACCCCAGCTTGCGTGGGAGCTTTACCACTGTGTTCACCCCTTTTCTTTATATTCCAATCATATTTTGGTTTCCCCTTTTTGCTTATTTTACTTACCAAGTTTTACTTTCAACCAACCTTCCTTTCTGCTGATTCTGATCTGAACTATTGTATTAGAAACCTGAGTAGTTTGAATGAGAAAAATGACCTCATATTTCTAGTTGTACATTATGACCTGAAGGGAAACTATTGTAGAATAGAAAGAATCATCACACACCCAATGTGGGTGGGGAGCCTTGCATATATAGGGCCAATTAGGCACACATGGCAAGTACAAATATAGGAGGCTATCACCTGTACAAGGAAGCTATCCTAATGTAAGGAAACTAGGCTATACATAGCAACTAGCCTATCTAGGGGATCTCTCTAATGATCCTGATATATACATATCATAATACCCGCCCGCAGTCGCAGCGGGAGAATCACGGACGCACAGACTGATCCGGAAATCAGTGAAGAGCTGGACGGGTAGACCCTTGGTCATGATGTCTGCGAATTGGTACGCTGAGGGAACATGAAGAACTCGGAACTGTCCTAGAGCAACCTTCTCGCGGACGAAGTGAATGTCGATCTCGATGTGCTTCGTGTGGCGATGGTGGACGGGGTTGGCAGTCATGTAGACAGCGCTCACGTTGGCGCGGTAGACAACCGTCGCACGCGGGATCGAGATGTGGAGTTCCTAGAGCAGCTGACGCAGCCAGCAGCACTCGGCCACAACATGGGCCACTGCACGGTACTCTGCTTCGGCACTGGAGCGAGACACCGTCGTCTGGCGCTTGGAGGACCAAGACACCAGGTTGTCGCCGAGGTAGACGCAGAAGCCGGAGGTGGAGCGGCGCGTGTCAGGGTAGCCGACCCAGTCAGTGTCAGAGTAGGCAATGAGCTAGCCGATGGCACCGGTGCCCAAGTGCAGGCCGGACGATAGGGAGCCCTTGACGTACTGCAGGATGCACTTGATCAGCGCAAGGTGCGGCTCGCGGGGGTCGTGCATGAAGAGGCAGACCTACTGGACGGCATAGGCCAGGTCCGGCCTCGTCAGGGTGAGGTATTGGAGCGCACCAGCAAGGCTTCTGTACTCCGAGGGGTCAGCGAGCGCGGCGCCCTCTGTGGCGGACAACTTGGTCCGGGCATCCACGGGGGTAGCTGTCGAGTGGCACTCAGACATGCCGGCACGCTGGAGAAGATCCACAGCACACTGCCGCTGGGAAAGGAACAGCCTGCGACTGTCCCGAGTCACCGAGATGCCGAGGAAGTGGTGCAGGTCACCGAGGTCCGTCATGGCGAACTCCGAGCGGAGGTGCGCGGTGACGTGCTGGAGAAGGGCCGGTGACGACGCGGTGACAATGATGTCATCGACGTAGAGAAGGAGGTAGGCCGGCTCATCGCCAACCTTGTAGACGAACAGGGAGGCATCCGACTTGGAGGGGGTGAAGCCAATGCTGTGGATGAATGTGGTGAAGCGCTGGTTCCAAGCACGCGGCGCCTACTTGAGTCCATACAAGGACTTCTGCAGCAAGCAGACAGAGTCAGGGGCAGCGGGGTTGACGAAGCCGGACAGCTGCTCGCAGTAGACCGTCTCCTCGAGGTGGCCGTGAAGGAAGGCGTTCTTCACGTCGAGCTGGCGGATAGGCCACTCCCGAGACATAGCGATGCTGAGGATAGTGCGGATCGTGGCCGGCTTGACCACCGGACTGAATGTCTCATCGTAGTCGACGTCGGCTTGCTGGGAGAAGCCACGGACGACCCAGCGCACCTTGTGCCGGGCGAGGGAGCCGTCGGCGTGAAACTTGTGCTTGAACAGCCACTTTCCAGTGACGATATTCGCACCAGGCGGGCGAGGGACGAGGCGCCAAGTGCCATTGTCGATCAGCGCCTTGTGTTCTTCCACCATTGCAGCGCGCCAATTGGCATCGGCGAGGGCGCTGCGATAGTTCGCCGGGAGGGGCGAGGTAGCGGAGGCGGAGAATCTTAAGCGCTCGACGATGTGGATACTGTAGGTCTGTGAGCGCGTCACAGGCCGCGCGGCAGCTCGAGGAGCTGCTGCACCAGGGCCAACAGCTGTCGCTGGTGGTGTTGGAGGCGCAGCAGGGGGCACCAGTGGTGGTGGAGGCGCAACAGGGGGCACCAGTGGTGCTGGAGGTGCAGCAGGTGCCACGGCTACGGCCACAGGAGCTGCTGCTTGGTCGGTCGGCGCTGTAGGAAGCCGTGCACAGCGAGTGTAGACAGCGTCAAAGCGCTGGCCGCCTAGCCGGGGGCCGCCCGCAGGAGGAGCCAGGGCGCCTAGCTGGAGGATAGCCGGGTCTAGGAGTTTCGGGGACTCGTCCACGCTGGAGGTGGGGGCCGTAGGGCCAGCGAGCAACGAAGCGGTGGTCGCAGGTGCCGTTGAGGAAGATAGTCCCTACATCAGGAAATCAAGTGAAGACGGCATGGAGGCCGCTGATGGTGCTGCCGAGAAAGGGAACACCAATTCATCAAAAATAACATGGCGAGAGATGATGATGCGCCGAGTGGACATGTCGAGGCAGCGATACCCCTTGTGAGAGGATGGGTAGCCAAGGAAGACACATGGTGCTAAACGAGGGGCTAGTTTGTGGGGGGAGGTGGCAGTGAGGTTTGGATAGCAGAGGCATCCGAAAACTCGAAGCGAGGAGTAGTCTGGGAGTGTTTTGTGAAGAAGCTGATAGGGTATATTGTTTTGTATGGAGGAGGAAGGTCGCCTATTTAGGAGGAAAGTGGCAGTGGCAAGAGCCTCAGCCCAGTAGGGAGGTGGCATGGACGCATAAAGGAGCATGGTGCGGATAGTGTCATTGGTGGTGCAAAGCATGCGTTTAGCCTTGCCATTCTGTGGAGAAGTATAGGGACACGAGAGGCAGAGCGTAATGCCATGGCTAGCGAGGAAGGAGGTGGTAGCATGGTTAACGAACTCGGTCCCATTATCAGCTTGGAATGATTTGGGTGTGGCGCCAAACTGTGTTTGAGCGTAGGCAGTGAAATCGACTATGTGGCGGTGCACCTCGGATTTGTGACGAAGCAGAAACGACCAGCAATAATGGGAAAAATCATCCAGTAGAACAAGATAATATTTAAAACCGAGGTGCTAAGGACCGGGGACATCCATACATCACAGTGAACTAAATCAAAGGGAGCAGTGGTCACAGAGGTAGAATGACTAAATGGGAGCCAGACATGCTTGCCAAGTTGACAGGCATGGCATAGAGATGATGGGCTCTTATTACAGTAGATGACCGACATGCTCTGTAGAGTGGCGAGGCTGGAAGGACCGGGGTGACCAACGCGGTGGTGCCATAGCGATGAGGTGGTGGCGAGGCTGCAGTGGTGTGCTGGCGTGGAGGGGAAGGTGTAGAGGTCGCCACCACTATTGCAGCGAAGAGTCATGCACCCCGTCTGTTGGTCCTTGACAGAAAAACTGAAAGCGTCAAATTCAATAGAACAATCATTGTCACGTGTGAATTAACAAACGGAAAGAAGATTGCGCACGAGGGCCGGCGCAACCAGAACGTTAGTGAGGCGAAAAGTAGAGTTGGGAGAAGACAGTGAGAAGGTGCCACGGCATGTGATAGGAATGGTGCTGCCGTTGCCAACCGTGATGCCAAAGGCAGGAGGGGGGAGACGGGACAGAAGTATACCAGCCGAGGGCGACATGTGAGTTGTGGCGCCGGTGTCGAGGACCCAGGGGTTGGACCCCTAGAGGGACATCTGGTTCAGGGCAGTGACGAGGCCAGCTAGATCCCAGCTGTCGGTCTGCTGCGAAGGAGGAGGGGCCGCACAGTCGGAGAACTGGGCGGGGGCGAAGGCGGTATGGGCTTGAGGATGGGCGCCGAGGACGCCGGGGCCTCGCCAGGCCGGGTGCGCCGCCGGCGGGTGCCACTGCTGCTATTGCGCCCTGGCTGTCCAGGGGGCATAGCAAAACCAGGGGCCGACGGGCGGTGTGGCTGCCTACGGCCTGCCCCTAGACTGGGGATCGCCGCCGCCGCCGTGGCCGCCCCGTCCCTTCTTCCTATAGCGACTGCCGCCACCGTAGCCGCCGCCGCTGTGGCCGCCCTGGCGACCGTCAGAGGAGCCACCACCCATGGTGGCGGAGGCTGAGTGGCAAGCTGGACCGCACGTGGCGTTGAACGTCGTCTGGGCGGCGACCGTGCCCTCGTTGGCAAGGCGAAGTTCCTTGAGGACGAGCTTCTCGTGAGTGGTGGCGAAGTCCAGCAGCGGGTTCGAGTCGGCGATGTTGTCCGCAGTGCTGGCGAAGCGAGGATTGAGGCCGCGCAGGAGGCTGAGGACGAGCTCCGGGTCGGTGATGGTACGACCGACGTCGCGGAGCGCATCGGCGGTGGCCTTCATCTGCTGGCAGTACTCATCGATGGAGGAGTCGCCCTGGGTCATGGAGTGGAACTTGTGACTTAGGAAGATGGCACGGGGGGCCTTGTTGGCCTCGAAGAGGCGCTTGATGGTGACCCAGAGCTCACGTGCGGTCTGGTCTAGTGCCACAGCAAGGCCGAGGACGTCGAGCCCGACAGTGCCGAGGAGCCAGCTACGAACACAGGAGTCCGCAATGGCCCAAGCAGGGTCAGTGGGTCTGGCCGCCGCTGTGCCGTCGATGTGCGGGAGGAGGCCGAATTTCCCATAGAGGGAGGTGAAAAACGGCAACCACTGGTTGAAGTTTGGGTGGTTCAGCTCCAAGGTCACCGGGACATGGGATTTGACGGAGATTGTCGCGTAGGGGGCGACGAGGATGGCGGGGGCGGAGATGGAGTCCACAGAGTGGGAGGCACTAGTGGCAGAGGAGGCCGACATTGTTGCCTAGGAAGAGAGCCACTGGTGGGGAAGACAGCCGCTGGTGGAGAAAGGGTGCGGGAGGAAGGGAGAAAGGGAACTAGTTCTCTGATACCATGTAGAATAGAAAGAATCACCACACACCCAATGTGGGTAGGGAGCCTTGCAT